>NC_061510.1:180588839-180628193 GCF_022539505.1 Lolium rigidum
GATACTATTGACCCGGACTTTTGGCTCATGGGTGCTACATACCCCTATAGATCCACCGTGTAGATTTGCTCCAAGATTGTGGCTGCCAAAGTAAGGAAATTTCCGTACTGAGTCTATCAATTCAAAATACATCTCAATACTAAAGGCTATACCTGACACAACGCACTGTCTCAGAGGACGTGTAGTGCAGCCTGCTCCCTCCTTTATGATGCACTGACCCCTGACCATGTCTGCCTGCACTGAATTGAAGGGGCTCAAGCTACCGAATTAATTGATTTTGATACAAACATGTCTCTCCTCGCGTGCTAAGTGTGCCGCTAATTAAGTATAGATAAATCTGTACTCTAGTAAAGAATAGATAATTTGTTCCCCGTTGCCTGATCTGAACTCAACGTAAGTCCTGGAACATGTGATTAAATACAAAAGCAATTGGATTAAATTCATTAAATTCCCTGCAATAGGTATTGTGGTTGTTTGTTTCCTGCATAACGTGTTAAGTTAATTCCGTCTAAAAAAACGTGTTAAGTTAACTAGAAACTAAGCTGATTTAAAAAAAAAAATCCTAGGAGTAAAGTAATAAAATTCTTAGTTTTTTCAGAAAAATCCTAGAAGTAAATATAAAATTCTTAGTTGTTAGATTAAGTTTTCTGGAATAAGATGTGCTCTTAATACCAGGAAATATTGCAAAACTGAACCACTCGCTAGTAGTCCAGGATTAAGAGGAACAGATAGGAGATTAGGAGCATTATTTAGGTGGTGGTGTAAGATTTGAAGCACTAGTACGAGATTGTGATCATTAGCACTATTAGCACAAACTCCATCTTATCTGTAGCTAGATTAGGAGCAGTAGTAGTACTACCAGATGTGAAATTAGGAAAAGTATAGCTAGTCAATTAGAATGGAAGAAAGAACAAGAACAGAGTATGGCGAGCAAAAGATGCAGCAATGAAGAAGATGGAGGCAGAGTGAAGTGACGTTGCAGGATAAGGGAGCTTGGGGTATGAAGAACAGAGGGAAAGGGTAAATAGATGGAGTGAGGAAGAAGACGATGCAATAGTGTGGCCAGGTTGCGTGATAAGAGAGCTGTGGCCAACGGCAGGATTGACTTTTGGGACCAAGTTATAAATGGGGTTCTGTGGCAGTGGGACATATAGGTACGGAACAGCTGTGGAATACTGCCATACAAATAACCAATACAGATCACTATACCTCTAGATTACATGCTGTACAAGGTGGGTCCAGGACAGATGTCGATGATTGACATGGGGGGGCGTGGCACCCATGAGCTCCTCTGCAATTCCCATGATACTATGCATTATGGATCTAGTATCATACAAAAGTATCATATATATGATACTACTATATGATACTACCCACTATGGCCAGTCTAAGAGCATCTCTAACAACGAGCCCGTAAACGGGCCAAAACCGAAAAATTACCGCCAGTTTACGGGTTCGGTCTGAAAAAAGACGCCGATGAGTTACTGTAAAAGGGCCAAAACCGAAAAAACTTTTTTCGGACCGAGACCGAAAACCAAAAACGGCATGTATTTGTAGTGGTCGATCGAGCGAACCGAACGCTCGATCCTTATCTAGGGCGCGCTGAAATTTCAGCTGACGCAACCGCTCGCTCTCTCCTTCCCCGCGCCGCCACCACACTCCGCCGCCGCCGCACCGCCCGATTCGCCCGAGCCCCGCATCCCGGAGCTTGCGCAGGTCGGCCCGCACCCCGCCCGCTATTCCTCGCCCAACTCCGGGTGCCACCCCCGCCGCCGCCGCCGCCGCTCCGTCCGAATCGAGGATGAGCTCGGGCGACAAGTTCGTCGATGTCGATCTGTCCGATTCGTCGAGCTCGGACGATTCCGACCTCGACGAGCTGCTCCGAGACGACGAGATGCGAGCCACCATGCTCCTCCTCTCCGTCAAGGAGCCGGAGGACCGCGCGAAGCTGCTGAATCGGAGGCGCGGGTCCGTGTTTGACCGGAACCACATCCAGCGGAATCGCCTCCTCGGCCACGAGCAGCTGATGGAGGACTACTTCGCCGAGGTACCTACCTATCCTCCCCATCTATTCCGTAGGAGGTATCGCATGCGGCGTAGCTTGTTCGTCCGAATCGTCAAGGCCTGCAAAGAAAAATCGAATTACTTCGGTGCAACGTAGGAATGCCGCCGGGTGATGGGTTTCAGCGCGTTCCAAAAATCTCTGCTGCCATGAGGGTAATTGTGTACGGCATCCCTGCAGGTTTGCTCGCCTGATTATCAAGTTGTTTGGGCCAACCTATCTCCGAGCTCCCAATGAGGATGACACCAAACGATTGATGGAGATAAACGAGAAAAGAGGTTGGTCGGGCATGTTTGGTAGTCTTGATTCTATGCATTGGACATGGAAGAATTGTCCCAAGGAACGGCATGGACAGTACTGTGGCAAGAGCAAAGATGCAACCATTGTACTTGAGGCCGTTGCATCGCAAGATTTGTGGATTTGGCATTGCTTTTTTGGTTTGTCGGGGACACTCAATGACATCAACGTGCTGCAAATGTCCCCTTTGTTTGCCAAATTGGCAAATGGGGAAGCACCCACTTGCAACTACAAGGTCATGAACAATGAGTACACATGGGATACTACCTAGTCGATGGCATCTATCCGGACTGGGCAACTTTTGTTAAGTCTGTGAAGGATCCCCAAAATAGAATAGAAGCTGAATCTGCCAAAGTCCAAGAAGCAGCTCGCAAGGACATTGAGAGAGCCTTTGGTGTTTTGCAAGCAAGGTTTGCCATTGTTCGTGGCCCAGCCAGATTTGGGACAAGAAAACCCTTGTCAACATCATGATATGTTGTGTGATTCTTCACAACATGATCATCGAGGATGAAAGAGAGTTGAGCTTGCGTTGCTTCTATGACAATGTTGGCACCCGAGTGGAACCCAAACGCAATTCGGATCGCATTGAAGCTTTCCTTGAAACTCATCGGTAGATTGAGAATGCCAGTACCCATGCCCAGCTCGTCTATGATCTGAAACTCATCGGCAGACATGGCCGTCGCCTGTGATCCTACCATTCCATTCATTTGTTTGTCACATGTGTCATTGTTGAGACATTTGTTTATATGTCCAATTTTCCGAGAGTTGTTGTAATTTGGTTGAGACATTTCTCACTTGTTCAATTTTTCCAAAATTGTTGTAATAATTTAGTTCAGACTATTGTTTATGCGTTGTAATAATTTGGATGATTCACTACAACAAGCCCCCACATATAGCATCGCATAATTTGCAACGGTTTAAAAATGCGCTGCAAAATACCAACATAGCTACGGATATTTGCGTTGGTAAGTCTATCCGTTGCGGACTATACGAGTCACAACGAATTCCATGCGTTGCAGTGTATGCATTGGGACACGGCAATATTGAAGTGGTACACATAATCGGAACACCTTACCAACTGGTTTCTTGACCTTTGGTCCTGAACATAATAAAGATTAGAAAATATAACACTAATGATAAATAGTACCCTTTTCAATGAATCTTAGGTATTAAGTCCTAAATTTCCTTTTTTACAGAAGTCCTAAATTTTCCCTTTTTATAAAATTTCCCTTTGCAGACTGCTTCCAAAAAAAAATTTGCGGACTGTAACAATTTTAATCTTCCTCCTTTTTTTTCTTGTACTCCCCCTTTCCCTCCATTTTATCCTTCCAATTATTTCATTCCCCCCGATTCTTTTTCACGTTTGCTGATTACGCGCGCGTTGTTCTCTCATTTTAATGCAAGGAAGTTCCGGGTGGCATGGTACTAGTTTATTGACCCCACCTCTCATAGAAACTAAACAGTGAAATTAGTTAACAGTATAACGTAACCAGCTACGGCCTCCCACAGCGATTTGATCTTGTAGGCCATTGGATCGCGGAATTAACGCATCAGATCGCTCGGTCATCGCTCGGTCATTCCACCTCGTGCTCAGAGGCGTTCTTCACCCATCAACGAGCCCTTTACCGCCGGGCCAACATGTCTGGGCTGCTACTCCCAAAACCGATCTGGATATCGTGTCATCAATTGGGCCAGCAAACTGTTAAACGGGCTGTGAAGCCTCTGATTTGTACCGGAGGTACGACAATGTGGGGAAAGGCCGAGGAGACGCGGTGATGCAGCTAAAAAAAAAGGTGACGAGGTGATGCAGCCGTGAGACTGCAGACGTTTCTTCGTGCAATTAATGGACAATAAAATGGTTCGGCACAGGCGCCCTTCCATTCTCTTCCCCGGCCGCCTCCTCAGCTCCTCTCCCCTATTTCATGAGGTTATTTTATTTCTCTGATCTATTGCATCCTCTTCTTACTTTTCCCTGTAGCGATGCATAGGCTCCTTCTCATTGCGTGCAAACTTTTATTTATCCCTCGCTCTCTTTCTTGATCCATGTTGTTCTTTTTTTTTGCGATTTCCCTATGGGATCATGGCGGCGATCACAGGTGGGCATGGCGAGCGATACGGACAAGGACGCAAGCTCCAGGACGCAAAATAGGAAGATGAAGAGCGCCTGGATGCTCCTCGTTGTTCTGTCTAACGGATCTAGAGGAGGGGATTAGTTCCCAACTGATCATACCATTTTTATTTGTTACATAAGAAATATTAACCTTCTCCAACCACTATGCATGGTAAACATTTCTTTTGCAGGGGTTGCTCCATGGTCAAGTAAGTTGTTACCTTTCGGTTCTACACTTAATTTTTTACTGAGAGGTCAGTAAACAAGGACATAAATTATGACCTCAAGATTTAATTTTCTTTCATGATTAGAGAGAGAAATATTCTGTCCTACAAATTCTCCATTTGAATTGCACTAAGATTTTTATCCGCATTACTGATCTGTTCTATAATCCATTTTATACATGCAATACATTTTTCTCCCAATATTTATTTGGTGATTATAATCCATGTTATACATGCAATACTGGGCATGCACAATATGCATTTTTGTCTGCTTTCTGTTTTGACCTTTTCTTTCATTTACATGCTTTCATAAGAATAGGCCAAGTCCATATGTTATACACCTTTAGAGCTGTAGTCCTTTTGCCTATGCTCGTATGGAACATTTGATGCCTTTCTTGTGCGAGATATATCATTTGTACTATAAATTCAAGATGGATCTCTCAGTTGCTTTGGTTCCGAGAATCCTTGATAAGGGAAATAACTTGGAGTAGACTTTCAAACTTTTGTTGGGTTTTTCAAGGTCGTCCCTCAATATGTACACTTTTTCTTATGGCAGAATATGTGAATATTTCTTCATATCAGTATAATGGAACCACCTAGGCCAAACCACAGCGATTTGGCGCTCTCATCCGTCGATCAGATCTCCAACGGTGCAGATTTTCTTGCTCTGTCGCGGAGCATCGTTGGCAAATATTACCACGTCCTGATGCCCATCACGGCATGGTTATCCTTAAAGGGTTGCTACTCCACAAAACTACCTGCACAACCTCTCCTTCACCGGGCCTCGTGGTGTGCCCCATTCGCTTTTGCGGCCCAATTGAAAATTCACTTCGTTCATGCAGCCTCCGTCCTCGTGGAGATTCATCGGCCGCTAATCAAATCGACACAGCAGGGAAACCCTACAGTTGGCCTCTCCTGCCCGGCTGCCCCTTGCCTCTTTTCTGATCTCGCTCATCCGCCGCTGTACTTTTCGATCTTCAACTCCATCAAGTCTATCTGGATGTGGCTCGCAGCCTCTTTGTGTCTACACGTGAGAAGAAGGGGATGAGACGACACCACGTGGGTATCCGGTGCTGGTGTGCCGTCTATGCCGACAAGGGGGACGCGCTCGTTGCATACGGCGGTATCCCATGTCCCACGGCAGCCAGCGAGAGTACCTAGATATGTCCGGCCCTAAAAGCTGGTGAGCGTTTTTGCTGGCATGTTGCAACTAATGGTGGTCATCTAAGATCTATGTTATAGTAATTCTTGATACCTTTTTCTCAGATTTCTGCTCCAAGTTTTGTCGTGTCGTCTATGTTGGATGAGGTCCAGAAGACCACCAGGTGATGAACACAAAACAAGCGCTCATGTATCACTTGTGATGCAAGAACTCATTTGCTCGGTCCAGCTTCACACAGTGAGAAACATCTCCAGATCCCCAATTGCTTCTTACAAATTATACCAATAAAAATAATATGTAATGATAGCCTAGCAAATTAGTTATCATGTGCGCAACTGTGCATCATCCGTGCACTCCATACACCGCTTTTTATTTGCTAAACATAATTAAAGAGTAAATGTATGAACATTTATCTACTGGTTATCATTTTTTCTCTCATCTACCCATACATATATCTCCTGTAAATGATTTCCATTATATATTTTCTTGCAGGCAAGTATTATTTTTTCCTTTGTCTCATTCAAGGCACTCAACTGAACCGACCAGTTGAAAAATATTATAAATCTTTTCTGGACTATGATGGAATTCTTCCAACAATTGTGGGAAATCTTAATGTGTGGTGGTGTTTAACAAGGTAATTCATTTGTAGCCTTTGATTTGTACAATTTAAAGAATCACCCTTATGTATGTTTAATTGTTTACTGAAATTTTGCATCTATATCTCCTGAAGATCGTCTTTCACATAGATGTTGCAACACAGGTGGCATTACATCTCTAAAAGGCATTGTTACTGGAAGGTCCCATGTACATGTTAATCATGCCAAGTACTCTTCATCTTAACTTTTACAAATTGCTTCTTTGTTGGTTCTTCTCACTTTTGTGATGTTCTCCTTTGTAGGACTTGATTCATTTGATCCAACTGAATTATACTACCTGGACGTTTAGGAATGGGCATCGTGTGGCACTTTAGGAGGTAATATGTATATCCAATCACTAGCCTATGGAATTTCTAGGTAAAATGGTTTATAAATTATGGTTCCTCATTTACCTACTCTTACTGCAAAGAGGTCAACCTCTTCCTACTACAAGTTTGTATTCCTTATTGTATGGACAAAAGGCAACTGCAATATTTGTGCTTTTTTACTCTAATATTAATCAAGGTATCCACCAACTTTGATATATTTATTCCATAAGCTGTTAGCTGCTTGCGAATATGTGATTTTTTAAATATATTTTTAAGTATGTTGCGAAAATACAATCATGAACCTGTTAGCTGCCTGTGAGTATTTGTTTTCTAATTGCAATTCGTAAGATTGTTTTCAAAAAGCAGAATCTTGAATACTGGAAAATGTTGCCAGGTGAGGTTTGTGCTGATGGTAAATTAATTTGTATTTTGTAGATTTGAAGCTATGGAATTTTTTCAAATTAAAGACTGTAAAGTGAACATAATTTTATTTGCCATCTTGCATAATACAGCCTCTTTGACTTTATGTGTGAGATTCTTCCTTTTGCACTAGACAAATTGGATCTAGCCTAAATATGGTTCTGGAATTTCTGCTTAGGATCAGATTAAATACCATGCTCTTTTAGCAAAAAAAATTAAAATAATTTTGACCTTGCTTGCTTGTGTTGTCATATCAATCAGATCAGATAATCCATGTATGTCATTGAATACATTTTTTTGTTATTATATTGGATTATATCACATTTAGTTGCAACTTCATATTTGTAGCAAGCACGGGACGGTAGCATTCCGAATATGTCCATCCAGTTACTTGTCAGAAAGGTAAAGGTGTGTCACACCATTGCTTCAAGGCAATGGCTTCTACGTTAGATTTAGAACGGCCCCTTCAGCATGCTCTTTATTTATCTTTTCATATAACGATCCAAATTGGGTTCTCTACAGATTACAAGTACTTAGCCTCCTCAAAGATTTATGATACACAACAAAGAAGGTATAAATATCTTGAGTGGTCCTGGAAATATTAGGCCACTGACATGCTTTCTAATACCAAAAGTAGCAAGACATAGTAGAACCTTTTATTATGTGACACCAATTGGTGCAAAACATATCAGTTTTGACCCTTCTTCCTGCTATGTTGTAGTCCATTAAGAATTCTAAGGTCATCCGTTGGCTGGACGTGGAGCGGAACTTGGCAATAGACCTACCGATAGATAGCACTGTAAAACCCTACCTTGGTTATACCTTAGGTGTAACTTGAATATTTTTTTCTTTAGGTCCATGACTCCATGGCATTTGCGTTCACGCATGCTGTTAAGATAGGGGTGGCATTTGTTAGACTACCCAACCTCTACAGTGGCTATTGATATGCTCATTACTATATATTTTGTGTATCTCAGCAGCCAAAGCTATTTCACATTGCAGTGGTCCAATTTTGGAAGTTTGGATAGAATCAGTTTTATGAATTGAGGATGAACGAGAGCTACCAATCCCTTTGTTTTGTATCCGAAATATTTCATGATTAGTTAGTTATTAATTTCTTCCCACATATTATATTTGTGTATTCATCACACGGAACCATGTCTCTGTTCAATAAAAGATTTGAGAGCACATTACAAATTTGCGTATGTTTTCAGGCTCTTCGACAAAATGATGCTACTCCATTTTAAATGAAGCTATAAGCTAATGTGTAACGGCACTGCAATCTCGGCAAAATGTCCAAATTTTGCTACCTATTTATGTAGTTGTCCGTACAAAATGGACGGGCGCAGCAACGCGCGCTTCTATGATCTAGTGAATTACTTAAAATGTAAAGAAAAAGGATTGTTGCAACTTCCTCTAAATCTCCGCACTTCCCATCTCCGCACATCCCTATCCCAAGTCGTGGGTCTCTTCTCCAATAAAAGCTCCAGCAAAAATCTGTCGACTGGTGGCGGCGGCTGGAGCGATTCGGCGGCGTATTCTCTGATTGCAGGTCAGTGCCTCCTCTCCCCTCAGTCTTCTCTCCTCTGTCTGATCCATCCGGCTACTTCCTCCGAGCGTGTCGCAGACCAAGGCGAGTTATGCCGGCGGCGGCATCTCAGGCCGATCCGCAAGGCCACGATGCCATCGCAGCACGGCCTCTTAGACCCTGCCATCCATGTACGTAACCAGATAGAGATGAATCACTCCCTTTCAGCAGCCGGCAGCACTCGTGGTCATGTATCATCTAGGCTGTAGCTACCAATCTGTGGAACCATATATATTATCGCTATATGGCCGACAAGCTTTTCCCTGCACTGAAACAACGATGGTACTTTACAAACTCCTGTTGCTTCTCTTCTTGCATTCTATTTGTTCTGATGGATTTACAACATGCCAACTAATATGTTTTTCTGGTTTCTTCTCAGGCGACGGTGCGGTCGAAGTTTGTATGGCTGCCGACTGTGTACTGATTTCCCTCCATACCATCCACCATTGCCCAGCTCACCGGTGGACCCGGTCCATGATCCGAGGAACACCTCTCCTTGGGCAGCTGTTTAATTGCGGATTGCAAACAGAAACCGCCGCCGTAATCATGGTGGCAATTTCGATTCAATCCTTCCTCCAATTATGGTGACCTATTACTTCCTTTAATTATGATGATTAATATGTTCGTTATTGTCAGCTAATGTCTTCCATCCTACTCGGATCGTCTTTACCGCGGTCCTCCTTCCTTCCTGTAACTATTCGACGTTTGCCTTATTTCCCTCGGTTGCACTGGTTCGAGTGGATCTCAGTCTTACAATCGCTATGTTTATTGTGTTCCTTATGTTTTGCAGAGCCATCTAGATGTCCCGAGAAGTACTTGCCTAAGCTGTTCTGTGCAAGTAGAGACAATGGCCTATGGGCTGGTTGATTTTTATCTGTACTTGCTTTGCTCGTTGTTGATTCCTACTCAGATCGTCTTTATTGCGGTCCTCTCCCAAGCTCCTTCATAGGTTTGTCCTATTTCCTATGACATTTTAGTTACTGGCGACCATTCAAGTTGCTAGAGCTGCTGATTCAAGTGACAAAAGCATTGTTTACTTACTTATAAAAAATGACATTACTCATGAATAAAGCACGGAAAAGGTGTACACTATTTACTATTTATAAATCAACTTATTTGGATCCTTCGTCTGCATGCTTGAAACAAGAAGGGTAAAAGAAACAACTTCAGCATCTGAAGCTTCAAGTCACCTACTACCTAATTAAGCTGTCAGATGGTCTGTGCTGATCTGGTTATCTAAAATTGGTTTTTTTTTACTGCATGAAGGTTTAATATGTATATTGAATTGGCTTTATTATTTGGATGTATGCAATTATGCTTTTGGCTATCTTGATCTGAAGCTGATTAGTTTAATCGACTGGGTTTTTTCTTTCTACTCACTGATAATGGAATTTTACATCTTTCACTGTACATATGTACTACTTCTCCCCTTTGATCAGGTATTCAGGTGCCAATTCAACTTTCTTATTATACATAAGGGTACTTTCCTAATCTTGAATGGCCAATGCCTGTTATTTATATGGCTTGGAGTTGCAAATAACTGAATATCTAAGTCCTTTTTATATCAGTTCTCCTTCAAATATTTAGGTATGGTAATGTGTATATTGAATCATTTCATGGCATGCCTAGAAACTTAAATGTCATCATGAATTATTTTATTGAAGCAAGTAGTAGTACTTAACCTTCTTAGTCTGCATCATATAAGAGAAGCCCCTATGTTCACATGTACTCGTATGTACTACCATTGCCTATTTCTTATGTCAGCCTCAAAGAACCTCAACAAGCATTAGAGATTACAATACTATCATCGCCTAGAATTACCACCTTACTCTGTAAATGATGATGCAAATTCGACCATTGGAAACAAGATAAGGTTAATCACTACTACTTACTGCAGATGAATCTTCATTTTGTCTCTCTATGTACCACTTCATATAATTCCAAGCTCTACCAGTAACCAACTGATTATAATAGTCATGCAGCTGCCTCTAAAACTGAATCTGTTGGCAAGAATTTGTCTAGACAATGTTCGTTTTGCTTTTTGCTACTTCTACCCACTAACGTAAATCAAGCAATCTAAACCTCTCTTAATGCATGGTAATTTTGTATTCCCAGATCATTAGCCGTTTGTCAGGGTCATCACCACATGTTTTGCTTCAATAATCAAGTATGTCTCTTGCTTCTTATCAGGAATAATGGCGCATAAAACAAACATAACCATACATGTTGTTAACTTGTTATTGTTTTGTTCACATTCCCTCGAGGCTTGAGTGCTCGGTTGGAGTTAATCGGTGTATTTCCGTAAAGTTGTATGATGTAATGACATGTAACAACCTGGTCCGTGTTGTGTGTGCTTTCTACCCTAAATTCATTATAATTGACTACGGATATTTCTTCCCGTATCTTAACAGTTGTACCTTCGAAATGGACGGGCCTGGCTAAGCACGCCTTTATGATCTGGTTAGTCATATTACTGATAATGTAGCTTCTACATACATGCACAATCCTTGAGTCCACCACATATCTGAGTCTAGATGAAAAAACAGTAACACATTGACCAACTGACTGTGAAGTTGAGCTTCCTGGACTGCTAATACCTTTCTTGCTCCATGTGCTGACCAACCTACATAAGTCATCGGAACAATTCTAATGCACACATACATGAAACAGAGGATAAAGCCAGTTCCCAAGTATAAAAATAATTGTACTATACAGCGGTAGTTTGTGGATAGAAAAATGTGTATTTTTTATCACTTCAAGTTTCTTACGAAGTTTTTTTTGTTTCTAATATTTGATTATATTGCAATTCTCATTAGCATGGTGGCCGAAACATGAAGATATCAAAAGTGGCTAGTGCAACAAACCAAGCTAATGTATGAGATGGAATTTCGAAACCTTTTACTTCTTCTTTTCAGTTTTCTTATGGTTTCACTTTATTGCATACTGATGTTGTGCACTGTCATCTGCAGAAACAAGGCAGTACGACGAATGGATTGGGTGCCAACTCGATAGATGTATGTGCATTATGCTTCTTTCATTCGAGATTCTTTGCAGGTTTAATCTGCATTGTATATTGTTTTCTCATGCACCTTTGTTTATCTAAAAGGTTGGCACTATAGTATTTTTGAAGAGTTTGGAAAATACGAACAATAACGTTTCTCTTGGTACACTCCAAAGTAGCGACCCAAAATATGCAGTGGAAGGCGTTAAACTTGGAAATCAGTTCTGGGCAGTGCGTGTTGATGCCACATTACCAAAATCTGATGATTTGATATGACCACTCAAAAATGTCAAGATTATTGGTCATGAAGCAACATTAACTATCGCATGTCCTTCAACCTTTGTATGTCACCCTCTTGTAATGTTTGCCCCTCTAAAATTGTTGGGGGGATGACCCCCGGTATGCCAAAGGCATGCCAAACCGGATGGCTTGTGCCATCAGAATACCGGTTTAATGTTTATACCGGAGCCTGAGGTTAAGAGTTTAGCTAAGTGGAGCTAAGCCGGATTCCCCAAGAGGGGTATACACGGAATCCGGTAAAGAAGATACCGAAAGGAGAGCCCGTCGGCAGGACTGGTCAAAGATTCTCTCCAGAGCTAGAAGACAAGATGAGCTAAGCAAAGTGGCTTTTGACGAAGGGTCGACGATAAAGAGAAGGGTGACGGTCAAAGAAGCCGGAGGACGTCGCCGCCTCGATTAAAGAGGACTCCGGTGTCATCTATGATTAAAGTAGCTTTGTAAAGTAGTTTGTCTAGTCAAAGATGCCATTAGGGTTTCTTCCGGTGTAAGCCACCCTCTCCCTATATAAGGAGAGGGGCAGCCCTCTATACGGCGCGATCTACAAGTTAGAGAGAGAGAGATCCGTGTAATCGAGAAACTTGTAACCATGTTGAGATCAATGAAGCTAGCGATTTAGTAAAGAGTTCTTCCTCTTGTCTCTCTTCTTGCATACCGGCCTTTGGTTGTGTTCTTGAGGAAAGCATCCGGAAGTTCTTCCCATCTAATCGCAAACCCTCCCCCGAATCCTCATACGTCCATTCGGCCCCAACTTAAGCCATCCTATGGCATCTGCTCGTTCACCACGACGACAGTTGGCGCCCACCGTGGGGACTGGCAGTGCCGGTTTTGCGTTAAGTTTTAAGTAAAGTTTTGCGCTAAGAACAAAGTTCTTAACCCGAAACTCGGGGACTGGCAGTGCCGGTTTCGCGCTAAGTTTTAAGTTAAGTTTTGCGCTAAGAACAAAGTTCTTAACCCGAAACTCGGGGACTGGCAGTGCCGGTTTCGCGCTAAGTTTTAAGTTGAGTTTCGCGCTAAGAACAAGGTTCCTAACCCGAAACTCGGGGACTGGCAGTGCCGGTTTCGCGCTAAGTTTTTAAGTTTTGCGCTAAGAACAAGGTTCTTAACCCGAAACTCGGGATCGGCGGTGCCGGTTTTGCGCTAAGTTTTTAAGTTTTGCGCTAAGAACAAAGTTCTTAACCCAAAACTCGGGGACTGGGAGGATAGACAAGAGAGAAACCGGCATGAAACCAAAGAAAAGATAAAACCAAGCCGGAAATAAAGAAACCGGTAAGGATTGAGAAAAGTTAGAAAAACGTACCATCGAAGTTGTTCGTGGCATCATACCACGCGCTGTCGAGCTCTTTCACGGCGTTGCGGAGCCGCATGAAGTGCTCCTCGGACGACCGATCCCCAGCCGGATCGGAGCCGGTAGCCTATCCTTGCCCAAGCCGCGGGTCGCCGGACTTATGTCCGCGGCGTTCCACTTTTGGGCATAGGGCAGGAGGTGCCCCGGGTCCCGGCCTTGGCGCTTGAACTCCGTGATACGGCCAAGGAGGCCGGTGGGCTTCATGGCGGCATCTTTGGCGGCCTTGGAGACATGCGGCACCAAGGGCTGCTGGCCGCCGGAGGAAGTGCTGGAGGCCGTCGCCTTCCCCTTGATGAGCTTGGAGCTCTTGGGCGGCGCAGCGGCAGAAGCGGCCCCGAGGGCTTTGGCGCGAGGAGCACCTGGCGGAGGCATGAGGATGGTGCGTGGAGAAGGGGGAGCGCTAGGAGCGTCACCCGTTTTAGAACCTTCCGGCGCGGAAGATTCCGGCGCGGAGGTTGTTGTTTTTTCAAGGACGGGAGGAGCTGGAGGCTCCGCCCGCCCGGCAGTTTCTTCACCGGCGCCGATGTTGCTGGCGCCGGTGTCTTGGGTTTCTGGAGGGAAGGAAGAATCCTCCTCCGTGCGGTGATCTGACGGTGAAGGGGCCGCACGCCCGAATTTGTTGTGCCCCCGAAAGGGAGGCAGAGATGTTGCCGGCACCAGGTGATGCCGGGCTTGAGCGAGGAGGAGGGGTTGAGGTCCTTGCGGATTCCTCAGAGCCCGATGGCCTTGGGCCAAGCTTGAGCGCAGGGCTGAGAAAAAGAAAGAAAAGCGGTTGGAAAAGAGAAACCGGAAAAAGAACTTGGCGAAAAAGAGGCAAGCCGGAAAATGAGTAACTTACCCGGAAGAGGTTGGCATCGCCTTGCGCCCGTAGCGACGCATGCCCACCTGCTTCTCCCCCACGGGCTCGGTCCGGAAACGCTTGGAGGGGCGGGCCTGGCTGGTACCGGCATCAGGTGCCGGTTGCTTGTTCTTCTGGCCCTGGGCCATGAGCTTGTCCACGAACTCGGAGCCGGCCTCGGCGCGCAGGGGCGGCACGCGCTCGTGGATCTGTGAGTTAAGTTTGGCTAAGAAGCGGTTCGCAGAAAAGCGGTAGCGGATAAATAAAAGAAGCCGGAAGAGAAAATACCTCAAGCGTGACCAGGTCGTCGGCGGACCCGGTTGGCTTCGGCGGAGACCGGCCAAGACGCGCTGCCGGGGTCTTGCCCATCTTCAAGTCTTTCCAGAAGACGTAAGGATCCGGGTCGAAGGAGTCGAAAGCGCGTTTCCGGCAAGGTCCTCGCCGCTCTGCTTCAATAAGGGGGAAGCGGTCCTTGGCCTGAAACATGGAAGAAGAAATTTAGCAAAAGCAAAAAGCTACCGGCCAAGAACAACCCCAGTCGCATAATCCCTTACTTCTTGGGTCGGAGGATTATCAGTACTGAGGGGAAGGAGGCCCCATTCCCAATCAGAGGGCATAGCAGTTTGGCAAATCTGCTTAGCCTTGCGAACAACATCCCTTTTACTAAGAGGACGGCCTGTGATCTTGGTAGGATCGCCCGGGCCGTACATCTCGCTCATCCTATGAGCGCGGCGCTGTAGAGGAAGCACCCGCGCGAAATGAAAGTGCGGATGATGTCATCCGAGCAGATCTTGGTCTCCTTCCTCAAAGAGGCCAAGAAGCGTACCACCCGGCTGGTTTCAGCATGATCAGACTTCGGGTTGTAGCTCCAGTTGGTCCTGCTGGGAGGCCCGGCTTCGTAGGGAGGAAGATCGATGAGATCGGCGCGGCCGGTATTCTTCACATAGAAGAAAGTCCCTTGCCACAACCGGCAAGATTCGAGGCCGGACAACTTAAAAAAGGGGCTCCCTTGACGGGAGCCGACAATGCAAGACCCGCACTGAACGGGGGCTTGGGTTTAGGAATATCTATGCCCCGAACGGAGTTAATCCGAAGAGCAAAGAAGCGAGCAAACGTCTCACGAATGGGACGAATGCCGATATAGGCCTCCATGAAGGTGGCGTAGCAAGAGAGGTAGAAAATGGCGTTGCCGAGAAGGTGGTGAGGTTGGAGTTTGTAAAAATCTAAAAAGGAGCGAAAAAAGGGAGAGGCAGGAAGGCCGAAGCCACGCTCAAAGTGAGCTAAAAAGACAACATATTCGTCATCTTCGGGATCCGGTTCGATTTCGTCATCCGGAATCCGGCAAGAAACTCCTTCCGAATCCGTCGAGACCGGTACAACCAGATCAATTTCGAATTGGGTGACACCGGAACCCATCCAGGCTCCGCGAGTAATTGGGGAAGGCTCCTCACCGGAAGATTGGCTGGAGCCGCCGGAGGTTGCGCTACCGGAAGCTTGGCTAAAGCTACCGGATTCTAGGGGGCCACCGGACTCTTGGTGGCTACCGGATTCCCGCCGGTTGCCGAATTGGTTTCCATCGGGTCGGAGGCCGTGGATTCGCCGGAAGAGGGTCTACGGCGCTTGAGAGAAAGGGAAGAAGAAGATGCGAGAGGTGGACTCCTCGCCAGACATTGCGAAGAGAAGCGAAAAAACACGAATCCCAGACTTGGACCCCGCGTGAAGATCTACGAGTAAGAAGAAAATCAAGGAAAAAGAGGAAATAAGAACACCAAACGCCCAAGATCTGGAAGGCAACCAGAGGACAAGTGAAGCAAGATTGGTACCTACCTTAAGCGGCGGAGTCGCTGAAGGAGTCGTTTGCTGGCGGCGGAGTGGGCTTGTGACCGCCGGAGACCACCGTCGACGGCGAGGCGGAGAAGCTCGCAAAGAAACGCGAATGCGGCGGGCACGACGGAGTTGCTGCAGAAGATCTCCGCACGACGAAGTCCAACGGGGAGCGGCGCGAGCTCGCCGGGCGCCTAAGCTTGAACGGGCGACGGCGAACGGAAAGCGGCGGTGGCGCAAAGGCTTGGGGCTCCGTGCGCGAGGGAGGAGAATGCGAAGAAGATGAAGAGGAACGGGCAGCTTGCGTTTATATAAGAGAAAGAAAGTGGGCAGGGAACCGCCGGGCCGCGGCGGTTCGCCTCGCGGCCCACGACGGCTCGCGCCTTGGGCCGCCACGTGGCGAGGGAGTACACGCGAAGAAGCGCGGAGCCACACGGAGGCGCACACGGGACCGCGAACGGGTAGTGGGATCAGCTGCGGTGCATTAAATGAGCGCGCGAGAGTCGAAGGGAAGTGACCCCCGACACCGGCGCGTCGACCACGCGTGCGCATGTCTCCGTCGGGCGCGAGGCCCAAGATATTCTCGACTTCGCCGAGGAAGCAATAAAGATACATGATACGGACAAAAGAGATGCCGGAACAAGCTTTGCAAAGAAAGGAAAAGAACAAGGGTAAAGGTGCCGGAACGAGGCTCGAGACATGAGTACTCAAACCGGTATCCGAGGAAAATGAGAACCTGGCATGGCCTGTAGGATAGAATCCTCCAGGCTATACCAGCTTCGGGGACTAATGTTGGGGGGATGACCCCCGGTATGCCAAAGGCATGCCAAACCGGATGGCTTGTGCCATCAGAATACCGGTTTAATGTTTATACCGGAGCTCGAGGTTAAGAGTTTAGCTAAGTGGAGCTAAGCCGGATTCCCCAAGAGGGGTATACCGAATCCGGTAAAGAAGATACCGGAAAGGAGAGCCCGTCGGCGAGGACTGGTCAAAGATTCTCTCCGGAGCTAGAAGACAAGATGAGCTAAGCAAAGTGGCTTTTGACGAAGGGCTGACGATAAAGAGAAGGGTGACGGTCAAAGAAGCCGGAGGACGTCGGCGCCCCTGATTAAAGAGGACTCCGGTGTCATCTATGATTAAAGTAGCTTTGTAAAGTAGTTTGTCTAGTCAAAGATGCCATTAGGGTTTCTTCCAGTGTAAGCCACCCTCTCCCCTATATAAGGAGAGGGGGCAGCCCTCTATACGGGCGCGATCTACAAGTTAGAGAGAGAGAGATCTGTGTACTGAGAAACTTGTAACCATGTTGAGATCAATGAAGCTAGCGATTTAGTAAAGAGTTCTTCCTCTTGTCTCTCTTCTTGCATACCGGCCTTTGGTTGTGTTCTTGAGGAAAGCATCCGGAAGTTCTTCCCATCTAATCGCAAACCCTCCCCCGAATCCTCATACGTCCATTCGGCCCCAACTTAAGCCATCCTATGGCATCTGCTCGTTCACCACGACGACAAAAATTTAACTACTTTATAAACATGATGCTTTTTCTTTACTAATCTCATCTTTTTTTCTTGTAGATTTCCAAGATAAATTGATGATGCATGGTTGAGATGTTGATTGCAAGAGGATGATTGATGCTAATCCTGGATAGCTTAAATTAGTTTTAGAATATCATTTTAATTGTCAATGTTGGGAAGAGAATATATTTGTATTGGTGCAAGTACTAGATAATTTGTGTTCTTTGAATCTTGTTCTTTGTAGTTGAACATAGTAAATATATTATATGAAATATTTTTTTCCGTATCTCGTGGCTCCTATGCACTAAGTGCATTGACTTAGTGACTACTAATAGATGTAGAAAACATAATATTAGCTGATCATGCTATGCAGCGATATATCGGTTTCAAAACCCATTCTGCATGATACCACCAACACATATGAGGTGTTGTTGATCTCTCCTTATATACGTTGCTATCTTACAACGCTTATGGATGCTGATTACCAACGGATGTTTTTGTGTTGTTGTAGACCCTTGCAACGCCACCAACGGCAACGCATACAAATCCATTGGTGTAGACCTTAGTAACGCTTATATGAACATTTGGCAACGCATCAATGTGTTGCTGAAGGGGGGTCCTGTTGTAGTGATTATTTGATTAATTATGATCGATTGTTCTGTCTGTTGCATATGAATTCTATGAAAAACCACGTGTTTACGGGTTCTGAAGATGGCTGGCGCGACAGAGCCAGATCGAAAACCGAAGAACATATTCCGTTCTTCGCTTTGATTACTGGCTTTGTTCTCGCGCCGACCGTTTTCCGGCCCGTAAACACGAGTTCGTGTGCACCGAACTCGGGGTTTTTGGTTCGCGTTTTTACGGGCTCGCTAGAGATGCTCTAAGGGCATGTACATTGGGTTAGACCGATGGTGTCTGTAATACTACTCCATATCATCTATAGACAATGATATAGACAGTGTATACAATAGTCCGTCTGTAAGTTATCTATTTTTAGTCATAGCTATATGTGAGTATAAGTTATAGACACCATTCATACAACAACAAAAATGGTGTATGTAAGTCGTCTCATAACTTTACAGTGCATCCTCCTTCTCTCTCCTCATTCTCTTTCCTCCACATCACCAAAATCACCTATAACTATCTCTTACATACAACCGAGTCATCACCATTGTACATGCCCTAAGAGCATCTCTAGCGTAGCCGTAAAAGGGCCAAAACCGAAAAATAACCGCCAGTTTTTCGGGCTGAAAAATGGCGCTGATCGGTAACTGAAAAAAGAAAATTCGGTCTGAGACCGAAACCCATACTCGGCCTGTATTTGCAGGGGACAACGGAGCGAACCGAACCAGCCCGAACACAACCCCTAGTTTGCGCGCGAGAGAAGTTTCAGCTCCTCCCAACCGCTGCCGCCGCTGATCTGCGCACCCTCACCTTCCTCTGCGCCACCGTCGTCCGATTTCTCCGCCATGAGTCTCGAATCGACCCAGCCGGCCGCCGTTGCTAGCTCGCAGGCCCCGCCACCTGGTCCTGCGGTCGCCGGAGCTTCCGCCGCTACACCAACCACCCCGACGACCCATGCGACCCCCGCGGACGTGCTCGACGACGGGTCAACAAGGTACACAATACAACTCTTCTTCGGTTTTTCATTGCGAGTAGATATTGAGGTCACATACTATTAGGAACGAGAACACCTCGTACATGTAGATGTTGGACGAGGTAAACATTACCCCACTTCCTCCGTTCGATGCTGGGATCGGCGGAGATGAGGACGACGTGGATGAAGGGGAAGAAGGGGACGAAGGGGAAGAAGATGAAGGGGAAGAGGGTGTGGTCGAGGTGGAGGCCGATGGAAAGAGGAAGAAGAGACGGGCGAACAACTAACGGAAATAGAAGACGCCACCTTGTGCCGAGCTTGGGCCGCTGTGGGGATGGATGCAATCTCCGGGACCGATCAAACAGGGAAGCGCTACTAGCAACGCATCAAGGAAAAATTCCATAAACTGATGCCGCACGTTCTCCATCCTGTCGATCGCACGTACCGATCCCTCCAAGGACGTTGGGACGCGATCAAACCGGCATGCAACTGGTGGGCATTGATGACCCACAAGTATAGGGGGTATATCGTAGTACTTTCGATAAATAAGAGTGTCGAACCCAACGAGGAGCAGAAGGTGTTGACAAGCAGTTTCGATGAAGGATTCACTGTAAATGCTCACAGACAAGTATTCAGGGGGTTTTGATATAGCAGATGAATAAAGTACGAGTAAGTAAAGTGCGAGAGAAATAATTGCAGCGAGTGGCCCAATCCTTTTTAGCACAAAGGACAAGCCGGTTTGTTTGCTTATAATGACCAAACGTTCTTGAGGACACACGGGAATTTAGTCTAGTGCTTTCGCTTCATATAGTTAATTAATCTTCATTGTTTTGATAAGTGTTGTGTGGGTGAACATATGCTAATGCACTGCCCTTCCTAGGACTAATACATACTTGTGATTATACCCCTTGCAAGCATCCGCAAATACAAGAAAGTAATTAAGATAAATCTAACCACAGCCTTAAACTCTGAGATCCTGCTATCCCTCCTGCATCGATATACCAACGGGGGTTCAGGTTTCTGTCACTCCGGCAACCCCGTAATTGGCAAACGAGTACAAGATGTATTCCCCTAGATCCATAAAGGTGAACTATCATGTAGTCGACGTTCACATGACACCACTAGAAGAATAACACCACAACTTAAATATCATAACATTGAATATTACTCAACCATAATTCACTACTAACATTTAGACTTCACCCATGTCCTCAAGAACTAAACGAACTACTCACGAGACATCATATGGAACATGATCGAGGTGATATGATGATGAATAACAATCTGAACATAAACCTTGGTTCAATGGTTTCACTCAATAGCATCAATAACAAGTAGAAATCAACACCGGGAGAGTTTCCCCTATCAAACAATCAAGATCCAACCCAAATTGTTACAGCAGTGACGATGAACATGTAGGGATTCGTAGCATAGAAAACAAAAAAATTCCTACCGCGAGAACGCAATCCAAGCCAAGATGCAATCTAGAAGATGGGAGCAACGAGGGGATGAACGAGACTAACCCTTGAAGATTTCCAAAGCCTACAAGAGGAGGCTCTCGTTGCTGCGGTAGACGATCACTTGCCGCTTTCAAAAGCGCGTAGAAGATCTTGACGGTGCCACAATCGGGCAGCACCTCCGTACTCGGTCACACGTTCGGTGTTGATGAAGACGACGTCCTTCTCCCCGTTCCAGCGGGCAGCGGAAGTAGTAGATCCTCCTCGGAATCCCGACAGCGCGACGGCGTGGTGGCGGTGGTGGAGGAGAACTCCGGCAGGGCTTCGCCTAAGCGTATGCGGGAGAAGTGGTGGAGGAGGAGAGGCTAGGGTTTGGGAGAGGGGGTGGCTAGGGCGCCGGCCATGGGCAGCCCTAGGTGGTGCGGCCAAGAGTGGGCAGCCCCCTCCCTCTCCTCCTCATTATATAGGTGGAAATCCCCAAGTGTTGGTATCCAAGTCTTCCAATAAGACCCGAAACCAAAACCTTCCATAGGGACAAAACCTACCCAAGGGGGGAATCCCACTCAAGGTGGGACTCCCACCCCTTCCTTGGGGGGTTGGCCGGCCACCCTTGGGGAGTCCACCTTGGACTCCTCCCCTTTAGGGTTGGCTGGCCATGCAAGGTGGAGTCCCTTCGGGACTCCACTTTCCATGGTGATTTCTTCCGGACTTTTCTAGAACCTTCTAGAACCTACCATAAATGCACCGGATCATTTCCAAACTTGGAATATGACTTCCTATATATGAATCTTATTCTCCGGACCATTCCGGACCTCCTCGTGATGTCCTGGATCCCATCCGGGACTCCGAACAAAACTTCGAACTCCATTCCTTATTCCATATCTACTAAAACGACATCAAACCTTAAGTGTGTCACCCTACGGTTCGCGAACTATGTAGACATGGTTGAGAACTCTCTCCGACCAATACCCAATAGCGGGATCTGGAGATCCATAATGGCTCCCACATATTCAACGATGACTTAGTGATCGAATGAACCATTCACATACGATACCAATTCCCTTTGCCACGCGATATTTTACTTGTCCGAGGTTTGATCATCGGTATCACTCTATACCTTGTTCAACCTCGTCTCCTGACAAGTACTCTTTACTCGTATCGTGGTATGTGGTCTCTTATGAACTTATTCATATGCTTGCAAGACATTAGACGACATTCCACCGAGAGGGCCCAGAGTATATCTATCCATCATCGGAATGGACAAATCCCATTGTTGATCCATATGCCTCAACTCATACTTTCCGGATACTTAATCCCACCTTTATAACCACCCATTTACGCGGTGGCGTTTGATGTAATCAAAGTACCTTTCCGAGTATAAGTGATTTACATGATCTCATGGTCATAAGGACTAGGTAACTATGTATCGAAAGCTTATAGCAAATAACTTAATGACGTGATCTTATGCTACGCTTAATTGGGTGTGTCCATTACATCATTCATATAATGATATAACCTTGTTATTAATAACATCCAATGTTCATGATTATGAAACTAATCATCTATTAATCAACAAGCTAGTTAAGAGGCTTACTAGGGACTCATTGTTGTTTACATAACACACATGTATCAATGTTTCGGTTAATACAATTATAGCATGGTATATAAACTTTTATCATAAACATAAAGATATATAATAACCACTTTTATTATTGCCTCTTGGGCATATCTCCAACAGATCTCCCACTTGCACTAGAGTCAATAATCTAGATTACATTGTAAGGTACCTAACACCCATGGCATTCTGGTGTTGGTTATACTTTGCCCTAGGGAGAGCTTTAGTCAACGGTTCTGACACACTCAGAAACGTATGTATTTTGCAATTCATTTGCGTCTTCACACATCACTCATTTTCCAAATGAGTCGGCATTAAATATGTTTGGTCTTCTGGTGGAACCTTAATTCCGCGGTCTGAAATATGTCACTAATATTGTCATACACAATATAGCTTCAAAGTTCTGACACTATCGGAACTACACCAAGTTCTCAAAGAACCTCTTGACTTAACATCCTCAGTCATTGTCAAAACAATGACATATTCTGCCTTCGTTTGTAGAATCCATCACAACATTTAGAACTTATCTAAATCTATGTTATCACCAGATTTTAACCGGGTCAAGAGGTGGGCCGTAATTGAGATGGGCTTGGAGGATATACACGTGGAGAGTCTCTGAAGCGGCCTTGTACGAGAGTTTGGGCTAGATGGCCCGTGTATCTGTATATTATTGTAGATTTAGTTAGAATCAAAGAGATAGAGTTTAGCCCGTACACGGTTAGGTTTATTCCCGAATTAGAAAGTCTACGGACTATAAATATGTATCTAGGGTTATTGAGAAAGGAGGACAATCACGTTCACAACAAACACAATCTAGGCGCATCGCCACCCCTTGTTTCGAGGGTTTCTTCCGGGTAAGCATCATGCTGCCTAGATCGCATCTTGCGATCTAGGCAGTATAAGTTTATTCGTTATCTGGTGTTGCTCGTACTGAAGCCTTGTTGATGGCGAGCAATATCGTTTATCTCAGGTGTTTTGGGGCTAGCATCGATGCTTTTCTTATACATATTTGCTTAGCTATGCCGTCCCTCGATACCTAGCTGTCCTTACACCTATCTTAGGTGTAAGGGCAGCACCTTGCTTGTTCTTTATTTAGTAGATCCAATCTGTTATAGTTGCTCCTTGTTCTTCAAGGATTAGTTTGATATCCGTATGATTAGGCCTTATGTTGGGGTTGGACGATCCGGTAGTGCGTGAGGTGTGGTTCGCCGTTCCTAGAAGGGATGTTCCGGGAATTGACTTAACGTTGGTTTAGGCCTCTTTTAGGGATAGTTTTCCATCATCTTTCGTATCTGCTAGGCTCAACTACGCGTAGGATGTTCCGGTTATGCGGTGAAAACCCTAAACTGTCGTAGATTGGTTTAGCTTTGTTTTGATCAAGCAGGATCCCCATGTCATCGTGAATCCAACGTGAACCATGGGGCAATCGGCTCTTCGAGCCGATCCACGAGGGCAACTCGAGAGCCGATCGGGCTCGTATTTAATGTTTACGTGTCTACCATGCAGGAAACTAATCGAAGCAATCCAACACCTTCCTGACCAGGTATAGGTCAGGTGGCACGCCCTTGCAACCGTCAGTACGTGTGCCGGAGCATTGCGGGACGACGTCGAGGGACCAGGGCCCACCCAGCAGTCTTGGTAGCCTCCCGGCTCTTCGTGTTGCTTAGTCGCTGCCCGCCGGTGGGTTTTGGCAGGCAACACATTCTGGCACGCCCGGTGGGACACTTTCTGCAACAACCACGTCAACATCTGCAGCCAAGATGTCAGACGGACCGATCAAGTACGAAGATCTGCCTGAAGAGCACAAGAAGAAGTATGATGAGCTCAAGGCCGTCTTCGAAGCCGATCTCATCGGCTCTTTTGAGAAAACTCGTTCACATGGCATTAGGTTCAAAGGATTCACACCTGAAGGCGTGCTCGAGGGACTAGATCTGTCTCTCCCTTCGGAGGAACGCACCAGAGCCCTGCGACAGTAAATTAACTATGCGGTGGCTTATTCTCTACATCGTCGTTCTGAGAGCCTGGTGAACACTCTTGAGCGTGTTGCGCTTCGTGTGGTTCAAGAAATCATGAAGCATCAGTATTCTCCATCAGGACCTGCTCTAGGGACTCACCAGGGAGAGATACCGTTCCACACTAGGCCACCACTGCCATTCACGTTTGCAGCTCCACAGCAACAAGGTTCACCGGCATACGTCGTCTACAAGGTTGGAGGTGATCCTGGCGATTACCAATTCTTGTATGAGCCGCCCAAGGAGATCCCACACGGATACGTGTGCACATACGTGCCGGACTGCAACAACTGGGCGCACACGAACCAGATTGCAGCAAGAGGGAGTTCTGGAGCAGATGCTGAGAAACAGGCGTGGCTAGCTAAATACGCCACCGGAACGAGTTATGAAAGCTCAACCCCTGCAGCTCATACCGTGGATCAGATCAGTGCAATCTTGAGAGATCAGTTCGGTATCCTGCCAAAGAAGAGAACAATCGGCTATTCCAAGACGTATCCCAACGAGTATGACCTGATCCCACTGCCACCCAAGTATCGGCTCCCTGACTTCACAAAATTCAGTGGATCGGAAGGGTCTAGCTCAATTGAGCACGTGAGCCGATATTTGGCACAGTTGGGCATGGTTTCAGCATCAGACCAGCTGCGTGTAAGGTTCTTTGCGCAATCTCTCACGGGTCCAGCCTTTGGGTGGTACACCTCGTTGCCACCGGATTCGGTTCGGACATGGAAGCGATCTGGAAGAGCAGTTTCACATACAATATCACTCGAAGCTACCGAAGCCGGCATTGCCGATCCGACGCGAGGTTCGGCAAAGGCGGGGAGAGATGGTGTCCGAGTACATTCAACGTTTCGAAGCTGTCAAGAACCGATGTTATTCGGTTCGTTTATCCGAGAAAGAAGCGATCGAGTCGGCAGTGGCAGGCCTCGCAGCGCCACTCAAGGATCTGACTTTCCAAGTGGAGTACAACTCACTGGCGCATATGGTCCAGAAACTGACATCGTATGAGCAGCGCCATCCAGAATTGTACCAGGACAAGTTCAAGCGCCCGATAGGCCTGGTCGAGGCAGAAGAAGTTGAAGACGCTGCAGAAGATCAGGAAGTCGCCGTGGCTGAATGGGCTCGGGGGCGATACCCGTGTCCTGCAAATGGGTGAAGCAACCAGGGCCTGCAAAAGGGTTTGACTTTGATTTAAGCAAAACTGAGCAGATTTTTGATTTGCTGCTGAAGGAAAAACAGCTGAAGTTACCCGAAGGCCATAAAATACCTATGGCGCAAGAGTTGAACGGGACGCCATACTGCAAATGGCATCACACGTTCACCCACGCCACCAACGACTGCAAAGTATTGCGCGGACAGATTCAAATGGCAATAGAATCAGGCCGATTAATCTTCGGACAATTTGCCATGAAAGTGGACACGCAACCGTTCCCTGGCGTCAACATGGTGGAGCTCAACCATGCCACGAAGCGTCAGCCGGGTTCCTCGTTCAATATCAACATGGCAGGGCTTGTGAACCGCCATGGCAAGGATAAAGCAGAAAGCAGTCACTCCCGTGGCAAAGATAAAGAGGAGGCCGATCCACGCGACCGGCCCCAATATGATGACAGACGATACCTGACCGAGGAAGAAGTGAGAAGCGTGCGGTATCAACGACCACTCTCCGCGCATCTCCTTAACAAATATGAGCATCAGTATGACCGACGTCGGCGATATGACATGGATGATGAGAGATATCGTCGGTCTGATGCAGACAACAGGAAGTATCGTCGATATGATAGTGACGACGAAGGATATGAGCGTCACGCAAAGGGGAGGTCAAGAGAGCCGGAAAACGTGGACATACACTGGGATTGTCCTTTCTTTAAGCACTGCTGGGACTCAGGAATGAGCCGATTGCCTACGATCGACAACTGCCCAGAATGTAGACAGCAGAGGAAGGGAACAAATGAAGTTTCAGTGTTCAAGCGTCTAGGTCCCCTCCCACCTCAGAACAGACGAGCTGAGTCATCTCGAGATGAAGATTTCGAGGAGTCAGAAGATGAAGAAGAAGATATATACCACCGGCCAAGGTGGTGCCCTGATGGACTCAGCCATTCCCAGAAGCGTAGGGTGCAGCGGCTACGAAACTTGGAGGAAGCCGAGGCGCAGTACCTGTACACGTTGAGGAAAGCACGGCCCGATCTGGCCGTAAAAATTCAGCAAACGTTGAAGACGGAGACGCGCCCGCCAAAGAAAGTGTGGCGCCCTAAGCAGACAAAAGCCGATGCAGAGGCATCGGCTGATACAAACATGGTGTTCGTACTGCCGACGGAGTTTCATACTCCAAGGATCGAAGAAGTGCCAGTAGCACAGTTTGACTGCGGTCCGCGGCCAGTCATCTTTGAGAAGCCACAAGAGAGGAGCTACAGGCATTTGAAAGCTCTATACCTGAAAGGTTACATCAATGGGCAGCCTGTCGCAAGATGTTGGTTGACACGGGAGCGGCAGTCAATATAATGTCGTACTCCATGCTGCGACGTTTGGGACGCTCCAACGAAGATCTGATCAAGACCAACGTCACACTAAGCGATTTCAACGGCCAAGCGTCAGAAGCACAAGGTGTTCTGAACGTAGATTTAACTGTGGGCCAAAAAACCATCCCTACGTCGTTCTTCATCATCGACAGCAAAAGCACTTACGTTGTCCTGCTAGGGAGGGATTGGATACACGCTAACTGTTGCATTCCATCCACAATGCACCAATGTATCATACAGTGGGATGGAGATGAAGTGGAGGTCGTTCATGCAGATGACTCAATCGAGATCTCACTGGCTGGCATGAATATTTGGGATGCAGACGACCAAGAGCCGCTCTCTGGAATCAGTTTGGACGGCTGTGAGCGCATCGAAGCTTCAAAAAACGGGGTGAGGCTGGTCTTATCCACCGGCCTGACAGAGTAGCAAGCTCTAAGTCAGTAGACGTACGTGGCAAGGCCGATCCCTGCGATCGGCCCCAAAAAATAGAAAGCAATGAGCTTACCTCAAGCATGTCACGTAGTCATAGTAGGAGGACTGAAGAGCCGATATCTTCAATTACTTGAAAAAATCGGCTCGGGGGGCACTTAAACGGATAAAGTACGAGGCTACGAAGTAGGTGCCCAGTGGTTGTCAATGGCCAGCAGCTCAAGAAATATTTCTCAAGTATGTGGGATGATGGACATTGAAATATGGGGGCCGATATATAAATAAATCGGCCGTAAAAAATAAAAAAAATTAAGCACAGCCGATGCGTAACCATCGACTCAAGAGGTACAAACTGTTGTAAGCAGAGGTACAAGCTCGATTGAACAGTTATCAAGTTACATGGAGAGGCTCTACTGAAGGAATGCCTCAAGAGCATGGAGGGCGTTAACACGAACATGGTCCACCTCGGCGATCTCGGCCTCATCATCCTCGTCTTGGCCTGTCACCAGCTGCTTGCTCAGGGCACGTATTTCGGCCAGATCGGTCTTCAGTTCAGCTTTGAGGCCTTCTGCTTCCACATGGGAGTGGGCAATAAAAGCTTCCTTATCTTGGATGAGCTGTTTGGTTGCCCGGACCCTCTCTTCAAGGTCCTCCAACTCCTTTCGCAAGGTTTCGAGTTCAGCAGTGCTGACAGAGGTGTCAGTTTTGGCGTCCAAAGCTGCCTTTTTCTCATTAAGCTGCTGACATTTATCTGCAATATCAGCTTTTAACGGGAGCTGGGAGTGGCGTAGGCTGATCCTCTGACGAGCCAATTTCACCCTTGACCTATAAGCAGACAAAGTCACAACCGGCCAGAGTTTCACCTGCAACGCCATCGGGAGATGAGGCTGGATTTCTTCAAGAATGCCCTTCACTTCCTTGGGATTTTCAACCAATGTCTCAATTGAAGAGGAGAGCAAGGTTTTGAGACGCTGGAGTTGACCATGTGTAGCGCTGGGTCCTAATTCCTCGCTTGCTTTAGAAGTGGCTGGTTCGATGGATTCAGGGTCGAATGTTAGCAAGCTTGAGAGGTCACAACCCTGACAAACAACAAGAACAACATCAGTATACGGCGAAAGAGTAAGGCAGAGCTAAGGGAAGGGGGTATACCTCCCCTAAGACCAGAGGAACAACCGATGAAGAGGCGATCGGCTCTTGTGTTTCTGCTGCGGGCTCGGCCAAGTTGGCGACCTTGTTAGCTACGCTTTTGGAAGTTGTCAGGTCCAAGGTGGCGGATGGCATCAGCACTTCCTCGACTTCCCCACTAGAGGTATCATCAGTCTGCATAGGAAGTGGTTAGCCAATGAGAACAACAACAGGTTAGCGCGAAATATGAGCTGAGGAGGGTATGGAGGGTTATTACATCTGAAACCTCCTGGTTTGATGAAGAAGTTTGAGGTTCCTTGCGAGCTCTCTTGAGGCATCGGCTCTTTGTGCGTAATCCGCCCTCCCCTGCTTTGTTTGGAGCTGGGGAGGCAGCAGGTTCAGGGGCTGATCTTTTCTTGGAAGCCGATGGTGCCAAGTCTGGTTGGCTCTGCATGGTGGTTTTTCCAGAGTTGCCCGAGCTCGAGTCCCCTCGACTGGACGGTGTCCCCTCGCTGGAGTTTTCTTCAGTGGAGGTCTGTGAAAGAAATACAAGCATGTTGCAAAAGCCTGGAAGAATAGACGAAACCAGCCAAGGCAGGAATCAACTTACGTGCAAATTTTCTTGGGCTGGAACAGGGTTTTGGCGCTTCAAGGTTTTCCTGGCAGCTACTTTCCTCACTGCTGTTCTCGCCTTAGTTGAGGCTCGGGGGCAGCTGGCCTAGAAGATCCTCTGCTCTTGGAAGCCGATTTTGGTGAAATCGGCTGGCCCTGCATCACGACCTTTTTCAAGGGTGGTGAGTTTTTGCAGAAAAGGACCACCGGGGCTGGTGGGAGGAATTTAAAAGGGGAGCCGTCATCATGGACAGGTTCTGGACCGTCTTGTTGCTGCAAGAAGTCAGAACAAGATTATAAAAGGAAAGAAACCATTGTGAGCCACTTTAAGATAATTCGTGAGTAATGGTACCTGTTCTGCAGGGATATCATATTCAACATCAAGTTGTTTCAGCAATGGTCCCAGAGCTCTTCTGAAGGCATGAGTTTTCCACATTGACCACCAAGTCTCAAAACCATCGGTTGATGAGGTAAAAGAAAGGTTGTGAGGAATTGGGATGGCTAGAGCATCGAAGAAAGAGTAACACCTCTGACTCGTGAGGACATCGGGCAGATCAGCTCTGCTCTCTGTTAAGTGGTGGAGAAAGAAATGGGGAGACACCTGCCCAAGACCAAACTGCCGGGCTGCTATGACCGGCTGATAAGACTCATAACCAGGTTTGATGATCCTGTTTGAGGTGCTCATGCCAACTGGAAGGAAACAGGAACGGATCATGATGGAATACAATTGCCGAGTGATGGCGTCATCGGCAAAGCTATCTAGCCTGAAGGAGACTGGATTTTCGAAATTCTCAGACTCCGTATAAGGAAAGAAGAGAGGTTTATCCAGGCCTTGGTAGAAAATTCTGAACCACTCTGACGTTTCCTTGAGGGTCAGCCTACTACCTGGAAGACTATATAGAGTTTGGCCGTAATTTGTGCACCGGATTGGCTTCTCGTTGATATCTGGAAAGGTGCAAGTGGCCAAAGATGGAAAGTTTGGGACATGGTTCTGGAAATACAGTTGAGCCCATAGTTGAATAAACCACCAGGGACCTCCTGTTTTGACTGTCTTTTGAGAAAACAGTTTGACAGACATTAGTTGGAGGTATCGATAGACCTCTCCAAGGAACAGTTTGCCAATGCCCAGCTGTGTGCCTTTGGCAAGTTCATAGGCCAGGGAAAGGTAATTCTTGGTTGGAGCAAGTGAAGGGCCACAGAATATGAAGTGCTCCAGCCAGAAATTCAGGAAGGCCGTGTGTTCTTTCTCTGTTACAGGGCCTTTGTTTTTCATGTGGCGTCGAAGATAAGCACCCTAGTTTGTGCACTCTATTTTGGAAGAGAGTGTGAAAGGGACCTTTGGCAGCATAAAAGCAGAGGGGCTTGGAGATGCAATGTCTAGGCCAGTGATCATAGCCACGTCCAGTAGGGTTGGTGTCATGGGGCCATGGCCAAACATGAAGCAATTCAAAGCATCAGACCAAAAGTAGCCGATGGTTTTCAAAAGGTTTTCATGTTTCTCAAGTGGAGACAATGATAGAGCTAAAGCATCGGCTATTCCCGTGGTTTCCCAGGTGGCTTGGTGGGTTTTGGATACTCTCTTGTACCATGAAACCCAATCTTCAGGAGGATTAGGCCAGGCTCGTAAGCAGTCGGCCCAAGAAGTTAGATCTAGATTCTGGTTCACGAAGGGAATTTTATTGGCCTCGCATGAAATCAAATGGGCAGGACTTTCAGTAGAACGAGGGCCAAGACAGAGGGAATTTGGAAGAGAAGGATGCGGCAGCAGATTGTCTGAGACCTAAAAATTAATGACAGAATGAGACATTAATTCAGGTGTTTTGGTGTTAATTCTAACGCTATGCTCGGATAGAGGGGAGCGGTTGAGGATTACCTTCAGGCCAGAAACCGTAGCGTTGGCGTTGGATGATTCCGCCATTGGGGTCGCTGCGGAATTGAATCCGCACGATTGAGATCTGAGATTTATGTGGCTGGAAGTTGGATCTGTTCGAACGGCGATTTGGGGATCTGAGACTCTTTAGGCAGGGGTTGTAGGTTACCGTTTGAAATAGGCAACTGACTTGGCCTTACTCACGTTTTATGGTGAAGGCCGATGCGCTGCCATCGGCTCTTTGTGCGTGGACTTGCGTTGACAATCGGTAAAATTGGTATGAAGGCAAAATCGACATAGAAACATTTTCTTCATTAATAAAGAGGATTTTTACAGATAAGAGCCGATTGCTCAAAAGAGGAAGAACAAAAGAGCCGATTACTACTACTAGTCCTATGCTGCTAGTCCTAGCCTAAGGGCCGTCGCTGCCCTCGTCGGTGCCGTCGGCGCTGCTGCCGGCGGGCTCCTCGTCGCTGCTGTCGTAGCCTTCGGCAGGGGCCCCGTACTCCTCCTCCTCGTCGTCGTCGTCATCGTCGTCCGACCCGGCGCGGAAGCGCTTTGCCGGCGGCTCGTCGGAGAATGAGGAGGTGTCCTCATCTTCTTCCTCTTCCTCGTCAGAGGAGGTGAAGTCGTCCCAGGAGAAGCGGTCGTCCTCGCTCTCCGCCTCCTCTTCCCCATCGACGAGGAATTGGAGGTCGGCTTCTCCGTCGGTCAAGGACTTGTCGTCCTTGGACCAAACGGAGGAATCGTGATCCTCCTTGTCCCACGTCGTTGGGGCAAGGATGTCGTGCGCCGCCAACGAGCCCCACTCTGGCGTTGGCTCGCGCGAAGAAGAGGATAGAGAAGAAAGACCCGATGTTCCAGAGGAGGAGGAGGAGAAAGACATGGCTGCGGAGGGGTTTTTTTTGCAGATGGCTAGTACAGAGCAGGGGGATGAAGAAGCGAACTGCTCGATGCGGTTAAATAAAGGGGATATAGGGGAGATTTAATGTTGCGGTGGTTTCCGAGGAACATGGTGCCAAAACTGTCAAATCGTGCAGGGAAGTTGAGAAGGCAAGGCATCATGATGAAAGGATACTGCGACGGTTCTGCTCTGCCACGACGTGACCCTACGAAGAAAAACAGAGTGGTTTTGAAATTATCATTACCAAAACCAGGGGGGCATGTGTTATCACCAGATTTTAACCGGGTCAAGAGGTGGGCCGTAATTGAGATGGGCTTGGAGGATATACACGTGGAGAGTCTCTGAAGTGGCCTTGTACGAGAGTTTGGGCTAGATGGCCCGTGTATCTGTATATTATGGTAGATTTAGTTAGAATCAAAGAGATAGAGTTTAGCCCATACACGGTTAGGTTTATTCCCGAATTAGAAAGTCTACGGACTATAAATATGTATCTAGGGTTATTGAGAAAGGAGGACAATCACGTTCACAACAAACACAATCTAGGCGCATCGCCACCCCTTGTTTCGAGGGTTTCTTCCGGGTAAGCATCATGCTGCCTAGATCGCATCTTGCGATCTAGGCAGTATAAGTTTATTCGTTATCTGGTGTTGCTCGTACTGAAGCCTTGTTGATGGCGAGCAATATCGTTTATCTCAGGTGTTTTGGGGCTAGCATCGATGCTTTTCTTATACATATTTGCTTAGCTATGCCGTCCCTCGATACCTAGCTGTCCTTACACCTATCTTAGGTGTAAGGGAAGCACCTTGCTTGTTCTTTATTTAGTAGATCCAATCTGTTATAGTTGCTCCTTGTTCTTCAAGGATTAGTTTGATATCCGTATGATTAGGCCTTATGTTGGGGTTGGACGATCCGGTAGTGCGTGAGGTGTGGTTTGCCGTTCCTAGAAGGGATGTTCCGGGAATTGACTTAACGTTGGTTTTTAGGCCTGTTTTAGGGATAGTTTTCCATCATCTTTCGTATCTGCTAGGCTCAACTACGCGTAGGATGTTCCGGTTATGCGGTGAAAACCCTAAACTGTCGTAGATTGGTTTAGCTTTGTTTTGATCAAGCAGGATCCCCATGTCATCGTGAATCCAACGTGAACCATGGGGCAATCGGCTCTTCGAGCCGATCCACAGGGCAACCTGAGAGCCGATCGGGCTCGTATTTAATGTTTACGTGTCTACCATGCAGGAAACTAATCGAAGCAATCCAACACCTTCCTGACCAGGTATAGGTCAGGTGGCACGCCCTTGCAACCGTCAGGACGTGTGCCGGAGCATTGCGGGACGACATCGAGGGACCAGGGCCCACCCAGCAGTCTTGGTAGCCTCCCGGCTCTTCGTGTTGCTTAGTCGCTGCCCGCCGGTGGGTTTGGCAGGCAACACAGCATAGACAACTTCTAGCTCATTGTGCTACTTTTAAAACAACACTTAGCCTAATTTGAGATTGAAATTTTTATTTTTATATGTGACCAAACTAATATCGGTGCAACACCTTACAGCGATTTGTTTGTCATTACTCATACAAAACTATATATCCTTGGTTCTTCTAAAGCACTCAGGGATATTCTTACTGTTTATCCAATGATTATCACATGAATCATTCTGGTATATGCTCCTAACATTTTAGAGTATAGGACATCTGATTGTGTACATATTATTCGTGATCCATAATCACTCATGTGTTTTTACTCATTGAGTGTCAGATACACTCAAGTCTTGTTAAAACTTCACATGAAAAGAACACCTTCTTAATATTTCTATATTGAACTACTTCAATATCCATTCTATGTACTTTGACTTAAACTTATTATGTGTTTCAATCTATCTTCATAGATCTTGACACTAAATATGTTTCTGTCCATATTCTTTCATTGAAGTTAATTCTCAATGAAACCTTTTATAATCAAGTATATAATTACATCATTTATAACCAACTATATGTCATCTACATAAAGTATTATAAATATGTCTCAGCGCTCCCACTTAATTTCTTGCAAATGCAAGCATCTTCATCGTTTCTGATGAAATCCAAAACTCTTTGACTATTTCATCCGGTGAAGATTCCAACTCCGCGATACTTACTTCACCCAATTTGAAGTTCGTATACCTATCTAGTATTCCACGGACTAACAAAATTCTTGGTTGTATCTTGTATACACCTTTACTACACACTTCTGTTAAGTAATGTATTTTGCCATCCTACTATCATATCTCATGAAAGAAATATGTAGCGATTACTAGAATAATCCACATAGACTATAAGCATTGCTATGAAAGATCTAATCTTATCGTAGTCAACTCTTTGAACTTTGTCGTAAACAACTTTTCGACAAGTCGAGCTTCTTCAAGGATATATTATCCAAGTCCATCAATTTTATAGATCCATTTACTTTCAAAAAGTATTCACCTATCTTGGATTTCATGGCGCATAGCCATTTTAACGGAGTCAGGGCCCATCATAACTTCTTTGTTTGTAGTTGGTTTATCATTGTTCAAAATCAATTCTTTGTCCACAAATCATTTATTTGATCACAAAGTAAACCATACCTACAAGGTTCAATATGTACTTCGATCTCCATGGCTAAAACACTTTCTAGTCATGGGAGTCATGATCGTCGTAGCCGCTTCCGGAACCAATTCCAATGCTGCGCTACTCTGATCATTATGCTCAGGTTCATAAACCTTATCGAGTTCTATTGTCCTCCCACTCAAATACTGGAAAGAATTCCCAATCAATTCTGTGGGATAACCAACAAAGATATTCATCCTGATTTTGGTTGTAAACTTATTTACTTTATGTTATGCATTTCCAAAATTTTAAGAAAGGACTATTAGGGTTCATACCCATGCCATAACTCGTATGGTGTCATTTCAACGGATCATGATGATGCTCTATTCAGTGTAAAAGCGGTAGTCTCTAAAGCATAATCCACAAAAATATAATGGCATCAATATCTCATCATTGATCCAACAAGGTTTGGATACATCTCTCGGATACTCCATCATCACTATGATACTCCAAGAAACGTGAGTTGTAGAACAACTTCATAACTCTCTTAGATGTTCGCTAAAACTCGTAATTCAAATATTTCCACTATGATCCAATCATAGATATTTGACTTTTCTATTACGATGATTTCCACTTCATGCTGAAATTTATTTGAATCCATTCAAATGTTTCAAACTTCTTCCTTATCGAATATATCCACATATATATACTCAATTCATTGTTGGAAGTTTTCATGAAGTAGAAGAATCTCCCGCACATAACTATGCCCAGTGAACCACATACATCATAATATATGTTTTCACTAAGTTAGTTTCCCGTTCAACTCTTGGCCTATGAACGGTATTTTAGTCATTCTCTTTAGAAAAGATTTGCAAGCGCCAAACGATTCAAAAATCAAATGACTCCGAAAATCCATTTGCATGGAGTTCCTTCATGCGTTCCTTTCTAACATGACCTAAATGGCGGTTCCACAAATAAGTGGAATTCAAATCATTTGCCTAATGGCATTTTAGCGTCAGTGTTATGTATGTGTGTTTCACCATTAAGATTTATAATAACTTATCCATCGTACATGGAGTAATGTCATAATTTGAACAACTCATTGTTTTCATTTGACCAGAGCAAAATAACAATTATTAAGTTCTTTATTATAAATTATAAGGGCTAGGTAGAATGCCAACGACAAGCATAATAACACTTTATTATGTTCCAGATGTGCATTATTACCATATTCCTTATTAGTTACTTAGGCCATCATATTCTTGTATTGTGTTATATTGTATGACATCTCATACCAACCAATCTGGTACAAATACCCAAGAATTTCATTATGTAACCAAACAAGGAATACATCCATATATAACATGTATATTATTTATATACACCTGAGCTAGACTTTCTAGTCTTTTCTTTCTTTCTGCCAAAATATCTTTTGTAGTTTCTCTTTTAGCTTTCCTCATTCTCAGAAAATACTTCACCTTCAATAACTTCTAGGTTTGTTGGTCAAATACCAATAACCTTCAGGTTCTTACTTTGAAGTTGATCATCATATGACAAGTGTTTCAGATTTCACTATTAGTAACTTTGTAATATGATGAACAGTTTCACTCATAATTTTATCCATCATATCATGACGACTTTTCCGAGACCATGTCTGTACATGCTTGGCTCGTAAAGTTTAACCTCAGTATTCGCATGTGCAAATCTGGCTTGCACCCGTTGTATGCACACGTAGAATCTATAACACCCGATCATCACGAGATGCTTCGAAACGACGAGTCTTAGCAACGGTGCATACTAAGGACGATCACTTCATGGATATGCGAATATCGTTAGTGCCCCAAAAGTTGGAGAATTGGGACGCCTGGCGTCTTCAACCTTCATACATTCCCATAAAACTTATGAGTTTATGTAGTCTCACCAAATTATATTCTATCATCTTGCAACAAGGTCTTAGATATCACATATTTCTCATACCTCGCTTATTTCTGAAAACTAAATTTTTAGCTCCTTACTTTTCAAACAGATTTGAACTTCAAGTTTCACGGAGACAAGATGACTTTAGGTACTAATTGAAACCATAGCTATTTGAATCAACAATGTGAGGTTTACTAAAAGTTTGCAATAGGACTTAATCATTTCTTGATTCTTTAACAATACGGTAACAGTATTTCTATCTCAATTACAAGACTAGCGCTTGGTACAAAAACGGATGCCAATACTACAAATTAATTCAAAATACTACTTAGACTATGTTTATGATAATTAGTTCATGTTTTAATCTAATTACTAATGAACTCCCACTTAATACAACATCCCTCATAGTTGTTAAGTGGTACACGATCCACATCCACTACACCAAAACCGATCATCACGTGAGATGATGTAGCTTCAATGGTGAACATCAACATGTTGATCATATCATCCATATGACTCGTGTTCAACCTTTCGGTTTCCGTTGTCCCGAGGCCATGTCCGTACATGCTAGGCTCGTCAAGCAAACCCAAGTATTCCGCGTGTGCAACATGGCTTACACCCGTTGTATGTGAACGTTGAGTCTATCACATCCGATCATCACGAGATGCTTCGAAACGACGAACCGTGCAACGAGTGCATACGAGGGAGAACACTTTATTATCTTGATATTAATGTGAGGGATCATCTTATAATGCTACCGTCGCGTTCTAAGCAAAATAAGATGCATAAAGGATTAACATCACATGCAATTCATATGTGATATGATATGGCCCTTTAGTCTTTGCGCCTTCGATCTTCATCTCCAAAGCACGGACATGATCTCCATCATCAACGGGCATGATCTCCATCATCGTCGGCGTAGCGTCAAGGTCCATGGCGCCGTCTTCATGGTTGTTCACCTCATGTAGCAACTATTACAACTATTTTGAAATACTACTCAACATGAAATTTAAAAACAACCATAAGGCTCCTGCCGGTTGCCACAATACAATAATGATCATCTCATACATATTCATCATCACATCATGGCCATATCACATCACCAAACCTTGCAAAAACAAGTTAGACGTCTCTAATTTGGTTTGCATATTTTACGTGGTTTAGGGTTTTCGAGTAAGATCTAATCTACCTACGAACATGAACCACAACGGTGATACTAGTGTTGTCAAAAGAAAGAGTAAATTGAATCTTCACTATGGTGGGAGAGACAGACACCCGCAAAGCCACTTATGCAATACAAGTTGCATGTCGAACGTGGAGCAAGTCTCATGAACGCGGTCATGTAAAGTTAGCCCGAGCCGCTTCATCCCACCATGCCACAAAGATGCAAAGTACTCGAACTAAAGACAACATAAGCATCAACACCCACAAAACAATTGTGTTCTACTCGTGCAACCATCTATGCATAGACATGGCTGCGATACCACTCGTAGGGATTCGTAGCATAGAAAACAAAAAATTTCCTACCGCGAGAACGCAATCCAAGCCAAGATGCAATCTAGAAGATGGGAGCAACAAGGGGATGAACGAGACTAACCCTTGAAGATTTCCAAAGCCTACAAGAGGAGGCTCTCGTTTCTGCGGTAGACGATCACTTGCCGCTTTCAAAAGCGCGTAGAAGATCTTGACGGTGCCACAATCGGGCAGCACCTCCGTACTCGGTCATACGTTCGGTGTTGATGAAGACGACGTCCTTCTCCCCGTTCCAGCGGGCAGCGGAAGTAGTAGATCCTCCTCGGAATCCCGACAGCACGACGACGTGGTGGCGGTGGTGGAGGAGAGCTCCGGCAGGGCTTCGCCTAAGCGTATGCGGGAGAAGTGGTGGAGGAGGAGAGGCTAGGGTTTGGGAGAGGGGGTGGCTAGGGCGCCGGCCATAGGCAGCCCTAGGTGGTGCGGCCAAGAGTGGGCAGCCCCCTCCCGAAATGAGACCGCTTGGGCTAACTTTACATGACCGCGGCTCATCCGCTTCATCCCGAAGTGTGTCACCCTATGGTTCGCGAACTATGTAGACATGGTTGAGAACTCTCTCCGACCAATAACCAATAGCGGGATCTGGAGATCCATAATGACTCCCACATATTCAACGATGACTTAGTGATCGAATGAACCATTCACATACGATACCAATTCCCTTTGTCACGCGATATTTTACTTGTCCGAGGTTTGATCATCGGTATCACTCTATACCTTGTTCAACCTCGTCTCCTGACAAGTACTCTTTACTCGTACCGTGGTATGTGGTCTCTTATGAACTTATTCATATGCTTGCAAGACATTAGACGATATTCCACCGAGAGGGCCCAGAGTATATCTATCCGTCATCGGAATGGACAAATCCCACTGTTGATCCATATGCCTCAACTCATACTTTCCGGATACTTAATCCCACCTTTATAACCACCCATTTACGCGGTGGCGTTTGATGTAATCAAAGTACCTTTCCGAGTATAAGTGATTTACATGATCTCATGGTCATAAGGACTAGGTAACTATGTATCGAAAGCTTATAGCAAATAACTTAATGACGTGATCTTATGCTACGCTTAATTGGGTGTGTCCATTACATCATTCATATAATGATATAACCTTGTTATTAATAACATCCAATGTTCATGATTATGAAACTAATCATCTATTAATCAACAAGCTAGTTAAGAGGCTTACTAGGGACTCATTGTTGTTTACATAACACACATGTATCAATGTTTCGGTTAATACAATTATAGCATGGTATATAAACTTTTATCATAAACATAAAGATATATAATAACCACTTTTATTATTGCCTCTTGGGCATATCTCCAACAGTGCAGCGGTGGAGATGGCGGTGATGATGATGGAGATGATGGTGATGACGATGGAGATGATGTCCAGCTCGATGACGGTGACGATGTCGTCGATTTCCCCCTCCGGGAGGGAATTTGCCCGGCAGATTTCAGCCTGCCGGAGAGCTCTTTTCTCTCTGGTGTTTTCCGCCCCGCAGAGGCGGCTGTGACTCTTCGCGACTATCCTCTGGAGCTTAGGTTTTCGGGACGAAGAAGTACGCG
>NC_061510.1:180628293-180741599 GCF_022539505.1 Lolium rigidum
TTCAAAAGATAAACTATGACATCTCTACATCTTTATTGAAGAAGAGTTCCTCTACATGAAAACACTAGGAAGGGTCCCCCAATTTTGTTTCATTTTTCCTCAACCATCTCCACATGGTCGGCACAACATCTTTCCCGTACCCTTCCGGTACTTCCAACACACGCATTTCCTTTGGAAATCATTTTCAAAACCAAAGACTCGACACGGCTCGTAACGGCCATCCCAACCAGTCCATGACCGCGGACGCGGCTATTCGAATAGTTTTAACTCTGCCGAGTGTGCGCACTTTCCCCACAAGATCCGATAAATCCGCCGGGATCATCCCCGGTTCGCCATACGAAAGTATGCGGGTCTCGGATAATCGGTCGAAGCCTTCTCGCCCATTCAACTTAGCAAGAGGTCCTACCCTATGGAGTATGTACCTCCCAGGCACCGTGGCAGCTCACCTCCTCTTGAGCGTGGCTCCACCGCCAAGCCGAGGAGACCCATAGTGTCTTCCGGACGGGTCAGCCCCGAAGGCCTCCCGTTATACTAGTTGTCTCCAACTACGACAACCCGGACTCGGGAATGCTTGCAGTACCCTTGTATAGTTGTGCGGTGCCTCATGCTAAGAAGAACAAACGTCAAGCTAAGCCCCGTGCCCACGTTGGAGTAGTGTGGTTGCGCGGGTTAATTGTTCCGAGCAATCGAGAGAACCATGTGTCGTTTTCTCTCAAAAACCCAAGTCACACCCACACTTTCCTTTTTCCAACCATCTTTGTCAAGGTCCTTTTCTTTCAAAAACCATACGCTTAGGTAAGGTTGCCTCACCCAAGGTTTTCATAAACATTTACAACAAGGTAAACCTTGAGGGGTTCCCAACCTATAGTTTCATGAGTTGAACTAGTATTGCACTACGGCCGAGATGAGATTCATCACGCCATAGATGAGGTATAAAGGGGTAGTGGAGTGGATCATACTTGCTTAAGGTAAGCATGTATTATGACAACACAAGGAGGAATATACTCTCGGATTTGTGGTGCTAACTACACAACTTAGATAGTGGAGTATCACTCTCCAACATATTCTCCAAGATGGTACACGGCATACTCCTCTCAAGTTGAGAATACACCAAGATCATGACAATGATACCTCTATACTACAAATGGGGTGGGTGTGGTGTAAGTTACTATCTTGAGATGGAACATGCTCAAGTTGAGCATACAAGATAACCAAGTGGGATAGCACTGGCCATGCTACCATGCATCCCATAACACAAGGACAAATAGTGGAGCATCACCACTAGGGAGTACCCCACTTGCAAACACACATAGATGACATAAATAGAGATAATAACACACATAGAATGAAGGTGCTTTGAACATCAACAAATGACATCCAACTAGACACCGGATCAGAGATCAAAAGATGGCTTGCCTTGGCTTATTTGTCCCTGGACTTCTTCAACTCCATCAATATAAGAATCCCAACAACATAAATAAAATCCTCGTCCGATTCCACTTCTTCTTCTTCTCCGGAATTGTTCGCATCTATCGCCGGAAAATATAAAAGGAACACAATCAACCACATTGCACCAACAAGACAACATTCAACAATCAACAACTAACCATGCAGCCAAGGGATAACATACTAAGGACTTATAGATATCACAAAACAACTTCAAGAGTTTTAATTTAGAAAACCCCATTTATTTACCTAGTAGAGGTATGAGAGTGCCATGACTCAGCAATTGCCTCTCTCGGTATCACCATGGCACAACTAAGTATCCCCTGGTAGATAACATCATAAAGAGGACAAGTGCATTAGTTTGGCATCCCAAACATTTAATATATAATTCGAAACATTTTTGGAAAAGCGGGAAGTCATCATCTCCATTTTATAAGGCTTACAAAACACTACACAAGAATAGGAAGTAAATGATATGCCACACCGTTTGAAAACTTAAGCCAAACAATTGAATTAAGTTTAAGTTGCAGAGATTTTGTTTTGCAAGAATAAAACATTGGTTGAACAATTTTAATACAAAGAGGTGGTTAAAGTTTTTAAACAAACCAAAAGTTTTGGTTCAACAATCCATGTCACACATACACAGTACTAATAGTACTTAATATGCATGAACAAAGACTAACAATATTTTTCCTAGATGGCCAGTACTAATACAAGACTAACCCAATTGGAAACACCCAAAAATATCAAACCTACAATTTTAGGAATTTCTTTGAATCTGACTGTACAGAAAACAAGATCTGTAAGCCATAAATCGTAGAAACATCCTAAAAATATGAGGCCACTGGCATTTGAAAGGTAATGAATAGGTGGTTCTTACCCAGTTGGTTTCATACAAAAATTCGTCTCCAAGCTCCTGGTTTAATTCGACAAAGTCAGATCTGACCAGATCTTGATCTGTGAACCATTTCAGTTTCAGGAGGTAAATCGAAGTGAAACCACCGCCAAAATGAAGGTACTGAAGAGGGCTTTCACCCACAGTTGAGTTTGCTCAAAAAGGTTTTGTAAAACGGGAGAAATCTAACAAACAGTGATTCTGCATGTTTTCAGGACTTTATTTACCATGCAAAATCCGTAACGAATTTGAGGATGAGACCAACGCCAAGTTGTAGATCTTTTCAATACCTATCTGCAGAACTTTGAACCACTCGATTTGGATCTGCACACGAGATTTGGCGGATTTTACAAGATCGTACCAGAATCTGAAACAGCAAGAAACAGAAATTACTGCAAGGTTTTGGACGAACTTTGCTCAAGAACTTCAGATCTGAGGATAGCTCAACCTTCTCCATGCTTGGACCAACATGCACCTGCATCAAGATCCAATCTTAGCAATGGAGGGAGAAGAAGAGGAGATTAAACCATCTAAGGTTGGGGAGAAGATGGAGGGGAGGCTCTCATGGTGAGGATGAGCTTGAGGGAGGAAGGAGCTGCATCTTGGTGAGCTTTCCATGGCCATGGCCGGCCATGAAGCTAGGAGGAGCAGCAATTTCGTGGGGAGAGGTAGGAGGAGAGTGTGTGGGAGTGGAGGAGAGAGTGGGGAGTGGAAAAGTGAGAGCAAGTGAGGAGGGGGTGGGCTGCCAAGCCCCTTATATAGAGGGAGAGGGGGTGGGCTGCCTCCTCATTGATTGGGTTGGTTGGGAGGTAGCCTCTTCATTGATTGGGTTAGTTGGGAGGCTGGTTTGGGGAAGAGATATTTGACCCAAGCTGAATTTATTTGTGGCATTGGGAAGGGACAAAGGAGGAGAGGCTTCCCAAGGTGGAGTAATTATGTGAGAGAGAGGAAATGGAGAGGCATGATGCATGTGTGCCATGGCATGGCCGGCCACATATTTTTGGCCATGCACAAGTGATCAACAAGAGATAATTGCTACACATGCATGACACCCAAGGTTGAGTGCCTCACAAATTACTAAAATGGTGGCCTAAAAAGATATACAATTTTAGGCAAAGTGATACTAATGCACAAGGGTGCTAAAGTAGATGGTGGTGACATTCTGACTCGATAAAAGATGTGTCCAAGAGATGATGGTGGTGATGGTGATTTAGACAATGGTAGAGCAAGGCTAGGAGAGATGGTGAGTGAAGTAACCATATACTCACAAGGATGAATATATTGACATACATCATCAATTCATGAGGTCAAGGTGATGATGGAAAATAATAGAGGAGTGAGATAGGCATAATGAAATATAAGTTGCTCTTCAAATAAGAGGTCAATTGGGAGTGGTTAGAAAGTATCGAATGATCATCCATTTGATCCAGAATTAGAGGATGAAGGAACATAATGGGTAGATTAGAGATGTACACAAGATGTGCAAGGGTTGTCATTTAGAATAGAACTTGTTTCAAAAGTATTTGAAACACCTCAATTGTCTAGGGGACAATTGGTAATGAACTCAAGTGGAATGGAATTTGAAAATATTGAGAGAGAACTAGTTGGAACATAGGAGTTCAAAATGTTCCACTTACTTTCTCAAGTAAAGTAGAGTTTTCTCAATCTTAAAAAAAACAAGAAATGGTATAAATACCATAACAAGCCTTTTTGTAAAAAGGAAAGCAAAATAGAGAGTATTGTTTTATAAATCAATACATGGTAGAAATGGGATGAAAAACAAAACCCATTTCAGTTCCTTGTTTTCTTTGAAGAGAAATCTTGGAAAGTTTTAATAAAACTAGAAGTAGTTTTGTGATCAAAACTAGAGAAGGAAAGCTGTAGGATTTTTGAGGAGGGAAACTAATTTAGGGAGGAGTGTTCTCAAGGGTAGATGGTGGCTACAAAATGTATCCATCATTCCCACTCTTGGTTTTGTGAAGATTAAACTTGAATAAAAACAAGAGGTAAAAGTGAAGGAAGTGATCTAGAGTTGAATCATTGGATAGGGTATAAGATCAAGTTGAATATATGTGATGCAAGGGTAGAATGAGACATGCGGGATGTGGAAATTATAGAGGGAGATGCACGGATGAGATCCATGCATTGAGATCACAAAGTTGTGAATTAAGGATGATTGAGCTATCTTGTACCACAAAGAGAAAATCAAGATGGCACACCCATGTTGTCATCAGGAGAGAGGTTTGATGTAGTAAGAAGGAAAACAATTCTTCCTAAGCCACACATGTGTTTTATTTGGTGAGTAGCTTGTTTAACCACTAGGGGTGTTGTTCTATGAGGTGGCTCAAGACAAAACTCAACAAGCAAATCAAGACAATACATCTACCAATAGATCAAGGCAATTCATCACAACAAACAATCAAGGCAATTCATCTAATTAGTCTTTAGAAAAAGTTTTTGTTCCCCCTAATTTTTGTAATCAGGATAATTAATCAAGGTTGCAAAAGTTGGGGTGTTACACATACCACACCTTCCTCGGAACCCCGACGGTCCGGGCCAAAAAATCAGCCCTCCGGATCTTGAACGCCACGCTTCCGGCCGTGCCACAATACGTCAAGTAGTCGGAAAACCCTTGCACCTTCGATAGGGCAGATCATCCGACTGTCATCCCCAAAGAGTGCTATACTGCTATGCTTTGGTTGTGAGTCCCCGCATTGATGGGTATGACTTCTCCAAGTGCCTCATGGACGGTGGAGCCATCCTGAACATCATGTACCTGGAGACTTTGGAGAAGATGAACCTTACCAAGGAGCAGCTCAAACACAACACCACGGAGTTCCATGGTGTGGTTTCGGGTAAAAAGGCAAACTCTCTAGGCAGCATCAAACTTTCCGTGGCCTTCGGCGATGTTAACAATTTCTGCGAAGAGATGATCACGTTTGAGGTTGTGCCCTTCAAGAGCTCCTACCATGTCATTTTCGGCAAGCCCACCTATCACAAGTTTCACGCAAGGGCGTGTTACATTTACAATAAGCTCAAGATTCCGGGTCCTAACGGCATGATTACCGTATCCGGAGACTACAAGAAAGCTCGAGACTGCGAGGAGGGCGAAGCCGCCTTTGCAGAATCTGTACTATCTGGAGAGGAGCTGCAAGGCTACAGGGCCGCGGTGGATCCGAATGAGATGCATACCACCAAGAAGCAGATCTCCGACCAGAAGACCTCGTTCAAGGCCGCGATAGACACCAAGAAGGTTGACCTCAAGGTAGGCGACGGTTCCAAGCAAGTGTCTGTTGGAGGTGGCCTGGACCCCAAATAGGAAGACACGCTCGTCGAGTTCCTACGAGCTGACATGGATATCTTTGCATGACAACCTTCTGACATGTCTGGAGTACCAAGGGAACTCGCCGAGCACTACCTCAATATAAATCCGGGTGCAAAACCGGTGAAGCAAGCTATGCGACGCTTTGGAGACAAGAAGCGCCACACCATAGGGATGGAATTAGCAAAGTTACTAGATGCAGGATTTGTAGTAGAAGTTATCCATACTGATTGGGTTGCAAACCCTGTCCTTGTACCCAAAAAGAAATCTGAAATACTAAGAATGTGCATCGATTACTCCGGCTTGAATAAGCATTGTCCGAAGGATCCGTTCCCCTTGCCGCGCATTGACCAAGTCATTGATTCGATGGCACGGGCGGAACTTCCATGTTTTGGCGGATAGAACTTTCCACCTTCTACATCAACTACAAAGCCAGGTCTTCGATCAAGTCCCAAATTTTGGCGGATTTCTTTGTCGATTGGACTGAAGCGCCAGAGGGCACACCTGTGCCGGAACCTGAAGCTTGGGTCATGCACTTTGATGGATCCAAGCAGCATCAAGGCTCGGGGGCTAGAGTTACCCTGAAGTCACCTACGAGAGAAGAACTGCAGTACGTTGTGCAGATTCACTTCGAAGCTACAAATAACATGGCGGAATATGAGGCTCTACTACACGGTCTGCAAATCGCTAAGGAAATCGGGTTCAAGCACATCATATGCTGCGGAGATTCCGACCTGGTGGCACAACAAGTAGCCGGAACCTGGAATGCCAGAAACTCCGTTATGGCGGCTTACAAAGATGAAGTTGACGAGATCGCCAAGTGCTTCCTTAGATACGAAGTCAAGTACGTCAGGAGAGATGACAACACAGCTGCAGATATGCTGTCCAAACTCGGATCTGGCAGGAAACCCATTCCGCCTGGAATTTTCCTTGAGCACCTACGGACACCCTCACTAAAGGGCGCTAACCCGGAAAATCCAGATGTGGCAGTGTCTCCAGCTAAGGAGGTGATGGTCATCACTCCGGCTTGGAATCAGCCTTTCCTGGACTACCTCATCGACCAGAAGTTGCCGGAGGATGAAGTCCTTGCACGACAGTTTGTCAGACGAGCAAGGTCCTACACAATAGTCGATGGACAACTCTATAAATGAAGTGCGAACGGGTTATTTCTTAAGTGCGTCTCAAATCAAGATGGCATCAAAATCCTCAGAGAGATCCACCAAGGTGATTGCGGGCACCACGCCGCTCCCAAGTCCCTCGTTTCAAAAGCTATACGGCAAGGTTTTTACTGGCTAACAGCTAAAGAAGATGTTGAAAAGATAGTTAAAACTTGTCATGGTTGTCAGTACTACGCTACTCAACCAAACGCTCCGGCTCAGGAGCTGAATACCATCCCTATCACTTGGCCGTTTGCGGTCTGGGGGCTTGATATGGTCGGAAAACTGAAGAAATCATCTCCTGGCGGTTTTGAGTACATCTTTGTCGCTATTGACAAGTTCAGTAAGTGGATCGAGGCAAAGCCAGTGAGAAAAGCCGATGGTGCTACGGCACTAAAATTTGTTTATAGCCTCGTAGTGAGATACCGCAACCCAAACAACATTATCGCAGACAATGGCACGAACTTCGCAAAAGGAGAACTAAAGGATTATTGCAATGATGTAGGGATCCGGCTTGACCTTGCTTCTGTGGCTCACTGATGTCTACGCACGCTTCTATTCCTGTAGACAGTGTTGGGCCTCCAAGAGCAGAGGGTTGTAGAACAGCAGCAAGTTTCCCTTAAGTGAATCACCCAAGGTTTATCGAACTCAGGGAGGTAGAGGTCAAAGATATCCCTCTCAAGCAACCCTGCAATTAAGATACAAGAAGTCTCTTGTGTCCCCAACACACCTAATACACTTGTCAGATGTATAGGTGCACTAGTTCGGCGAAGAGATAGTGAAATACAAGTAATATGGATGATTGTAAAGTAGTAATTGCAATCTGAAATAAAAATAGCAGCAAGCGAACATGTAGCAGAACTTGTTGGAAACGGTGTTTCAATGCTTGGAAACAAGGCCTAGGGATCATACTTTCACTAGTGGACACTCTCAACAATGATCACATAATTGAATAAACAATTGCTACTCTTAAACACTCTCTTGTTGGATGACAAACACCATTCATTGTGTAGGGCAACGAAAGAACACCTCAAGCCGGAGTAAACAAGCTCCACAACTTCATAAAGGAATCACACACGATGCGCACACTGTCTCCATCACACCGTGGAGAGTGACTCCGGAGTTCATATTAAAGTAACCTCTAGAGTGCATAATAGACAAGAGTAACATCTACATATTCAACTAGATTACAAAGCTCATGATCACATAAAGATCACACCATGGGAGAGAGAGATGAACCACATAGCTACCGGTAGAGCCCTCAGCCTTGGGGGAGAACTACTCCCTCCTCATCATGGGAGACAGCAACGACGATGAAGATGGCGATGGAGTCGATGGAGATGGATTCCGGGGGCACTTCCCTGTCCCGGCGGCGTGCCGGAATAGAGACTTCTGTCCCCCGAACTTGGCTTCGCGATGGCGGCGACTACATAACTTTTCGTGGAGGAAGACCGATTGATTTAGGGTTTTCGCATCTGGAGGATTATATAGGCGAAAGGGCGGCCTCGGAGGGGTCCCGAGGGGCCCACCCCATATCTGGGCGCGGCCAGGGGGCCACCCGCGCCCCCTATGGTGTGGAGGCCCCTTGGTCCCCCCTCTGGCCCTTCTCTGGCTCTCTGGGTCCGTGTCGGTAAAATATTGACTTCTGTCTTCATGGGGTCCAATTCCGAGAATATTTCCTGTGTAGAATTTCTGAAACCAAAAACAGCAGAAAACAGGAACCGGCACTTCGGCATCTTGTTAATAGGTTAGTCCCGGAAAATGCAAAAAAATGATATAAAGTACGAACAAAACATGTAGGTATTGTCATAAAACTAGCATGGAACATCAGAAATTATAGATACGTTGGAGACGTATCACTCACCCACAATCCAATGGGCAGGTCGAGCGAGCCAATGGCCTCACACTAGCCGGAGTAAAACCTCGCCTTGAAGAACCGCTGCAGCGAGCAGCCGGAGCTTGGGCTGAGGAGTTAGATTCTGTTTTGTGGAGTTTACAAACTACCCCTAACAGGTCGATTGGATTCACACCTTTCTTCCTAGTATACGGATCTGAAGCTGTGCTCCCCTCCGACATCATCCATGATTCCCCGCGAGTTAGGCAACTTGTATGCCGGCTAGGACTCTCCATGTAAACCCTAGATCCGTGCGCCTTTGTAAAGCCGGATCCTGGGAGCCCTAGAGGCACAACCACAACTCATTGTAACGACGTGAAAGCGCCCAGATAATACCAAACAAGCAGCAGTAGGCCCTGTCTTCGAGCAGGTGTTCCGAAGCTGGGTAAATCGCATACCACCGTCCCGAGGACTCTCCGCCCTATGGCCCCTAATTCTTCTCCCCCCGTGAGGATCCCTCCTCTGAGGCACTGTCGAATAGGCAATGACAGTTGGCGCCCACCATGGGGCCAGCGGCGTCTGGAGGCCGGAATTGGGAGGGTTCCGCCATGGGAAGCTACAACGAAACCATCGCTGTGGGGCGTGTTCTTTACGCCGGAAACCTTCCGATCGTCCCTCCGGGTGAGTGCTGGATTCCGGCCAGGACCGACCCCATCAAGCTCTCCATCGTCCAAATCGGCGGCGTCCACATCGGCGAGACCGTCGATTCCGACGGAAACGCCCTGGTAAGTCACGCTGACGCGACCGCCGCTGAGGAGGACGCAGTCGCGAAGATCCGATCTCAGACGCAGGAACTTCCTAAGGAAGATTCCGCCTTAGATCTGGAAAATTCAAAACCCACCCAATCCGCCATTGAGCAGGAAATTACGGTGGAAGACCAATGCAGATCCGCCTGGGTCTCCCAGGTGTTAGAGAAGCAGAGGTGTCACTTCGTGCACTTCCTCACCCATACCGCAGGAACCGCCCCTCCTCAGGACGGAGCTGGTCCCATGTAGGTTGAGGTACCTGGAAAAAGCGATGCTCCGGATTAGCAGGAGGCTGTCGGAGACAGCGACGCTCTAGGACAAGAGGATGCCGGAGACAAAGAAGAATCAATCTTGGGCAACCTGAGCCCAACACTCGGAGGTGATGGACAATCTGAAGCAGAATCCGCCCAGCCTAAAGAGGTTCTCGCAACCTTAGCAGCACTGGATCAGCAGGAAGCAGAAGATGAAACCAACCCCTTCGATCCAGGACCGTCCAACACAGGATCTCCGCTTTCGCGGGAACGACAGCATGAGGAATACTTAACCCGGGAGGAGCTAGTTGAAGAAGCAGGCATGAACGCCATCGCGCACTCGGAAATCCTCAACAAACCAATAACCCCAGAAGAGGCTGCAGATCCAGAGGCCCTAGAAGCTAAAAGACAGGAGATGCTGGCCACCGTGAGGAGGTTCTCAAACACCGCAATGGCGATGCTGGACGAAAGGAAAGAGGCCGAGAGCATCATGAAAAACTTCCTCAAAAGAGAGCGCGAAGCTGTTGAATCGCTGGAACAGGTCAAGAAACTCCGGAAGCACTGGGAGGCAAAGATGAGCGAGGCTCAGAAGGATGCTGATAGGATCAGGCGGGACGCTATTACTCCTCGCAAGATCACCTTCGCAACTCCCACTGATCAACAGCCGCTCACAACTCCAAAGGATAACGTGAAGAAGGTTGCAGAGCTATTGGCCAAGAAGGACGAGGAGATCGATATCAACCACGTCCGTACGCTCATTGCCTCAACAATGAAGCAACAGAGCAAGGCAGACACTTCGCGCAGGTTGGAATCCAACCCGGATCACTGTGTATCCACCGCGCAGAAGGACGCCTCCGGCAAACAGCATCATGACGATGAATCGCGCACCGGATCCACAGAGCGCAGGAGAAAGTCCAAAGAACATCCAAACCCAATCCCGGTACCTTCGGAAACGCCTCCAAGAGACCCAGCAAAGGGAAAGGGCCCGATGTATACTGGCAAATACAAGTACCGGAATCCGTCACCTCCGCCTCGGATCCCGCGTCCTCCGCCACCACCTCGCCGTCGTAGTCCAGCCAGAAACACCAGGCCCCATGGGACCGGTGGAATCAATATCCTCGACAACGTGCCGCCTCCGAGGAACAGGAACACGGAGCGCACGCCGGAGCCCCGCTAGAGTCAGAACGACGACCGCGAGCCTGAGCCTCGAAGGAGCCGGAACGAAGAACGCAAGCCCGAGCCACGCAGAAACCGAAACGATGGAGGCGACCGATACCAAGCAGAAGGTAGCCACCGAAGCCGGAGTCAGCCGCGGGAAGAGCGCTGGGAATCCGAAGGCGGAAGCAAGACATCTTACAGGCCCCCTCGCAGATCTCCCACACCACCACCCAGTGGAGGAGGTGGAGGTAGAGGCGGAGGCCGGAGATCTCGCTCCCGCTCAAAGACCCCTGGAGGCGGCCCGCGCGATGCACGGGAACATCTCAACGAATACAGATCCGACTACATTGGCCCAAAGTGCTTTGGCAGGATGATTCGAGAGAAACCAAAGCCAAGAAGCTTGAACCTCAAGCTACCCGGAAACCTGAAGCATTTTGATGGCAGTGAAAGGCCGGATACCTGGATCGAGGATTACTACAATGCAGTAACCTTCGCCGGAGGAACCCCCAACATAGCCTGCCGCATGCTCCAATTGTACCTTGTTGGTCCAGCTCGTGTTTGGCTCAGTGACCTCGAGAAGAACTCTATCTTTTGCTGGTTTGACCTGAAGAACGCCTTCGAGACTCACTTCAGGGCACCTACAAGAGACCTGCCACCACAAGCGATCTACATGCATGTATCCAAAAGAAGGGTGAAACATCAAGGAACTTACTCACCCGATGGCTAGCAACCAGAAACGAGTGCGAGAACGTGGATAACCGCACAGCTATGCACGCCGTCATTGGTGGCTTGCAGAGGGGAGGACTGCTGCGGCATAAGCTTACCTGCTTGGTCAATGCAAACAAACTGACTTTGGATCAAATGATCACCATCGCCAGTGATCACACCGCCGCCAATGATGACGCGGGCGGAGATCTCGCAGCCACGGCCATACTCGTGCACCAACAAAAGAAAAACCGTGACAACGACAGCAACAGCAGCAACAACAAGCGGAAGAACCCCTCCGAAGACAAAAAGGGCGGAGGATCCGACATGGTCGCCATGATGTTCAAACGCAGAGGTCAAGGAGGTGGAAGAGGCCGTGGACGTGGTGGCGGAGCCGGCCGGGGCCAGCAGTGCACCGACGAAGTCACCGTTGCCGGAACCCGCGCTCCCCAGACGTACGAGGAGTACAGGGATATGCCGTGCCTAGCCCACATAGATCCGGCTACCGGCAAATCCTCTCACACCAACCGTAACTGCAAGTGGGTCAATGATCTCAAGACTGACCCGGAAGCAGGATACAAGCGAGCCCGGAAGCACCGCCCTCGCGGCAAAGGAGGCAATGGCAAGAACAAAGACAAGGACGAGGACAGTTTCGAGGCGATGGACGAGGATGATGCTTCACCGGATCCCAAAGAGGGTACCGCAGCTAATAAATCCAACCCCTTCGTAAAAAAGAGTGTCGGAGCCTACCACACCTTCCTCGGAACCCGAACGGTCCGGGCCAAAAAATCGGCCCTCCGGCTCTTGAATGCCACAGTTCCGGCTGTGCCGCAGTATGTCAAGTGGTCGGAAAAAACTTGCACTTTTGACAGGTCGGATCACCTGGCCGTCATCCCCAAAGAATGCTACGCCCTGGTGGTAAGTCCCCGCATCGACGGGTATGACTTCTCCAAGTGCCTTATGGACGGTGGAGCCATCCTGAACATCATGTACTTGGAGACCCTAGAGAGGATGAACCTTACCAAGGAACAGCTCAAGCACAACACCACTGAGTTTCATGGTGTAGTTCCGGGTAAAAAGGCAAACTCCCTCGACAGCATCAAACTTCCCGTGGCCTTCGGCGACGTTAACAATTTCCGCGAAGAGATGATCACGTTTGAAGTGGTGCCCTTCAAGAGCTCCTACCATGTAATCTTCGGCAGGCCCACCTACCACAAGTTCCACGCACGGGCATGCTACATCTACAATAAGCTCAAGATTCCGGGTCCTAACGGTATGATCACCGTATCTGGAGACTACAAGAAAGCTAGGGACTGCGAGGAGGGCGAAGCCGCCTTTACAGAATCCATGGTATCTGGAGAGGAGCTGCAAGGCTACAGAGCCGCGGTGGATCCGAGTGAGATGCAGACCACCAAGAAGCAGATCTCCGAACAAAATAACTCGTTCAAGGCCGCGATAGACACCAAGAAGCACGACCTCATAGAAGGCGATAGCACTAAGCAGGTGTCAGTCGGAGCCAGCCTGGACCCTAAATAGGAAAGCGCGCTCGTCGAGTTCCTCCGAGCTAACATGGATATCTTTGCATGGCAACCTTCTGACATGTCCGGAGTACCAAGGGAACTCGTCGAGCACTACCTCAACATAAATCCGGGTGCAAAACCGGTGAAGCAAGCTATAAGACGCTTTGGAGATAATAAGCACCGGGCCATAGGAATGGAGTTAGCGAAGTTACTAGAGGCAGGTTTTGTAGTAGAAGTTATCCATACTGATTGGGTCGCAAATCCCGTCCTTGTACCCAAAAAGAATTCTGAAATACTAAGAATGTGCATCGATTACTCCGGCTTGAATAAGCATTGTCCGAAGGATCCGTTCCCCTTGCCGCGCATTGACCAAGTCATTGATTCGACGGCGGGGGCGGAACTTCTGTGTTTTCTTGACGCATATTCCGTGTATCACCAGATCCGGATGAAGAAGTCCGACCAAAAGGCGACCTCATTCATCACACCCATTGGCACTTACTGCTATGTTACTATGCCTTTTGGCTTGAAAAACGCAGGTGTCGCCTACCAACGTACGATGCAGCGGTGCCTGAAGGACCAAATTGGCCGGAACGTGCACGCCTACGTTGACGATATCGTGGTCATGACCCGGAAAGGATCCGACTTGATCAGCGACCTCACGGAAACCTTTGAAAATCTCCGACGGTACAAGATGATGTTGAATCCGCTGAAGTGCGTCTTTGGCGTGCCAGCCGGAAAACTCCTTGGCTTCATTGTCTCTCATAGAGGTATTGAGGTTAACCTAGAAAAGATCAAGGCTATCCTGAGCATCAAGAGGCCAACTTGTCTCAAAGATGTGCAACGATTAACTGGTTGTGTTGCAGCAATCAGTAGATTTGTTAGCCGTCTTGGCGAGAAGGCACTACATTTGTACAAGCTGCTGAAGAAAATAGACAAATTTGTCTGGGACGACGCAACAGATGCAACACTTTAGGGGTTGAAGGACATACTCTCCTCCCCACCTATCTTAGCAGCTCCAAGTGAGTAAGAGCCTATGCTCCTCTATTTGGCAGCATCCAACAAGGTCGTCAGCCTAGTAATCGTGGTGCAGCGAAAGGAAGAAGGTCATGAGTACGGATTCCAAAGGCCAGTCTACTACGTTAGCGAAGTCCTGACGGAATCCAAGCAAAGATACCCTCACTTTCATAAGCTAGCCTATGGCGTATTCCTAGGTAGCCGGAAGCTGAGACACTACTTCCAGGAGCATCCTATGACAGTTGTGAGCAAAGCTCCACTGTCAACCATCATCAACAACTCCGACGCAACAAGGCGTGTAGCAAAGTGGGACACTGAACTCTCTGCCTTTGACATTAACTACGAAGCCAGAACAGCGATCAAGTCTCAAGTTCTAGCGGATTTCATCGCGGATTGGACTGAAGCGCCGGAGGGCATACCTGTGTCGGAACGAGAAGTCTGGGTCATGCATTTTGACGGATCCAAGCAACATCAAGGCTCGGGGGCTGGAGTCACCCTGAAGTCACCTACCGGAGAAGAACTGCAGTACGTCATGCAGATTCACTTCGAAGCTACAAACAATATGGCGAAATATGAGGCTCTACTACATGGTCAGCGCATCGCTCAGGAAATTGGGATCAAGCACATCATATGCTGCGGAGATTCCGACCTGGTGGCACAACAAGTAGCCGGAACCTGGAACGCCAGAAACTCCGTCATGGCGGCTTGCAAAGACGAAGTTGACGAGATCGCCAAGTGCTTCCTCGGATATGAAGTCAAGTACGTCAGGAGAGACGATAACACAGCGGCAGATATGTTGTCCAAGCTCGGATCCGGCAGAAAACCAATTCCGCCTGGAATCTTCCTGGAGCACCTACGGATACCCTCGGTGAAGGGCGCTAACCCGGAAAACCCGGATATGGCAGTATCTCCAGCTAAGGAAGTGATGGCTATCATTCCGGCCTGGACACAGCCGTTCTTGGACTACCTCATTGATCGAAAGTTGCCGGAGGACGAGGTCCTCGCACGACAGATCATCAGACGAGCAAGATCCTACACAATTGTTGATGGACAGCTCTACAAATGAAGTGCAAACGGGGTATTTCTAAAATGCGTCTCAAATCAAGATGGCATTGAAATCCTCAGAGAGATCCATGCAGGGGATTGCGGCCATCACGCCGCCCCCAGGTCCCTCGTTGCAAAAGCTTTTCGGCTAGGATTTTACTGGCTCATGATGCGTGTAGTTGACACGTCCGTTGGGAACCCCAAGAGGAAGGTGTGATGCGCACAGCGGCAAGTTTCCCTCAGTAAGAAACCAAGGTTTAATCGAACCAGTAGGAGTCAAGAAGCACGTTGAAGGTTGATGGCGGCGGGATGTAGTGCGGCGCAACACCGGAGATTCCGGCGCCAACGTGGAACCCGCACAACACAACCAAAGTACTTTGCCCCAACGAAACGAGTGAGGTTGTCAATCTCACCGGCTTGCTGTAACAAAGGATTAACCGTATTGTGTGGAAGATGATTGTTTGCAAGAAAACAAGTAAAGAACAAGTATTGCAGACAGATTTGTATTTCAAGTATTAAAAGAATGGACCGGGGTCCACAGTTCACTAGAGGTGTCTCTCCCATAAGATAAAAGCATGTTGGGTGAACAAATTACAGTCGGGCAATTGACAAATAGAGAGGGCATAACAATGCACATACATGTCATGATAAGTATAGTGAGATTTAATTGGGCATTACGACAAAGTACATAGACCGCCATCCAACTGCATCTATGCCTAAAAAGTCCACCTTCAGGTTATCATCCGAACCCCTTCCAGTATTAAGTTGCAAAGCAACATACAATTGCATTAAGTATGGTGCGTAATGTAATCAACAACTACATCCTCGGACATAGCATCAATGTTTTATCCCTAGTGGCAACAGCACAACACAACCTTAGGGGTTTCTTCACTCCCCAGGTGTCAATGCAGGCATGAACCCACTATCGAGCATAAATACTCCCTCTTGGAGTTACTAGCATCAACTTGGCCAGAGCCTCTACTAATAACGGAGAGCATGCAAGATCATAAACAACACATATGAAATAACTTGATAATTAACATAACATGGTATTCTCTATCCATCGGATCCCGACAAACACAACATAGAGTATTACAGATAGATGATCTTGATCATGTTAGGCAGCTCACAAGATCCAACAATGAAGCACAATGAGGAGAAGACAACCATCTAGCTACCGCTATGGACCCATAGTCCAGGGGTGAACTACTCACTCATCACTCCGGAGGCGACCATGGCGGTGTAGAGTCCTCCGGGAGATGAATCCCCTCTCCGGCAGGGTGCCGGAGGAGATCTCCGAATCCCCCGAGATGGGATCGGCGGCGGCGGCGTCTCGGTAAGGTTTTCCGTATCGTGGTTTTTCGCATCGGGGTTTCGCGACGGAGGCTTTAAGTAGGCGGAAGGGCGAGTCGGGGGCCGACGAGGGGCCCACACCACGGGCGGCGCGGGCCCCTCCTTGGCCGCGCCGCCTTGTGGTGTCGCCACCTCGTGGCCCCACTTCGTATGCTCTTCGGTCTTCTCGGAAGGTTCGTGGCGAAATAGGCCCCCGGGTCTTTGTTTCGTCCAATTCCGAGAATATTTCGTTACTAGGATTTCTGAAACCAAAAACAGCGAAAACAACGAATCGGCACTTCGGCATCTTGTTAATAGGTTAGTTCCGTGAAAATGCACGAATATGACATAAAGTGTGCATAAAACATGTAGGTATCATCAACAATATGGCATAGAACATAAGAAATTATCGATACGTCGGAGACGTATCAAGCATCCCCAAGCTTAGTTCCGCTCGTCCCGAGCAGGTAAAACGATAACAAAGATAATTTCTGAAGTGATATGCCATCATAACCTTGATCATACTATTTGTAAACATATGTAGTGGATGCAGCGATCAAAACAATGGTAATGACATGAGTAAACAAGTGAATCATAAAGCAAAGACTTTTCATGAATAGTACTTCAAGACAAGTATAATGAGTCTTGCATAAGAGTTAACTCATAAAGCAATAAATCAAAGTAAAGGTATTGAAGCAACACAAAGGAAGATTAAGTTTCAGCGGTTGCTTTCAACTTGTAACATGTATATCTCATGGATAATTGTCAACATAGAGTAATATAACAAGTGCAATATGCGAGTATGTAGGAATCAATGCACAGTTCACACAAGTGTTTGCTTCTTGAGGTGGAGAGAGATAGGTGAACTGACTCAACATAAAAGTAAAAGAATGGTCCTTCAAAGAGGAAAGCATCGATTGCTATATTTGTGCTAGAGCTTTTATTTTGAAAACATGAAACAATTTTGTCAACGGTAGTAATAAAGCATATGAGTTATGTACATTATATCTTACAAGCTGCAAGCTTCATGCATAGTATACTAATAGTGCCCGCACCTTGTCCTAATTAGCTTGGACTACCGGATCTTTGCAATGCACATGTTTTAACCTAGTGTCACAATGGGGTACCTCCATGCCGCCTGTACAAAGGTCTAAGGAGAAAGCTCGCATTTTGGATTTCTCGCATTTGATTATTCTCAACTTAGACATCCATACCGGGACAACATGGACAACAGATAATGGACTCCTCTTTAATGCATAAGCATGTGGCAAAAATTATTATTCTCATATGAGATTGAGGATATATGTCCAAGACTCGAAACTTCCACCATGAATCATGGCTTTAGTTAGCGGCCCAATGCTCTTCTCTAACAATATGCATGCTCCAACCATTAAGGTGGTAGATCTCTCTTACTTCGGACAAGACGGACATGCATAGCAACTCACATGATATTCAACAAAGAATAGTTGATGGCGTCCCCAGAAACATGGTTATCGCACAACAAGCAACTTAATAAGAGATAAAGTGCATAAGTACATATTCAATACCACAATAGTTTTTAAAGCTATTTGTCCCATGAGCTATATATTGCAAAGGTGAATGATGGAATTTTAAAGGTAGCACTCAAGCAATTTACTTTGGAATGGCGGATAAATACCATGTAGTAGGTAGGTATGGTGGACACAAATGGCATAGTGGTTGGCTCAAGGATTTTGGATGCATGAGAAGTATTCCCTCTCGATACAAGGTTTAGGCTAGCAAGGTTATTTGAAACAAACACAAGGATGAACGGTACAGACAAAACTCACATAAAAGACATATTGTAAACATTATAAGACTCCATACCGTCTTCCTTGTTGTTCAAAACTCAATACTAGATGTTATCTAGACTCTAGAGAAACCAAATATGCAAACCAAATTAGCAAGCTCTAAGTATTTCTTCATTAATGGGTGCAAAGTATATGATGCAAGAGCTTAAACATGAGCACAACAATTGCCAAGTATCAAATTATCCAAGACATTTTATAGTTACTACATGTAGCATTTTCCAATTCCAACCATATAACAATTTAACGAAGAAGAAACTTCGCCATGAATACTATGAGTAGAGCCTAAGGACATATTTGTCCATATGCTACAGCTGAGCGTGTCTCTCTCCCATAAAGTGAATGCTAGCATCCATTTTATTCAAACAAAACAAAAAACAAAAACAAACCGACGCTCCAAGCAAAGTGCATAAGATGTGACGGAATAAAAATATAGTTTCGGGGGAGGAACCCGATAATGTTGTCGATGAAGAAGGGGATGCCTTGGGCATCCCCTAGCTTAGACGCTTGAGTCTTCTTAAAATATGCAGGGGTGAACCACCGGGGCATCCCCAAGCTTAGAGCTTTCACTCTCCTTGATCATATTGCATCATACTCCTCTCTTGATCCTTGAAAACTTCCTCCACACCAAACTCGAAACAACTCATTAGAGGGTTAGTGCATAATAAAAATTCACATGTTCAGAGGTGACACAATCATTCTTAACACTTCTGGACATTGCATAAAGCTACTGGACATTAATGGATCAAAGAAATTCATCCAACATAGCAAAAGAGGCAATGCAAAATAAAAGGCAGAATCTGTCAAAACAGAACAGTCCGTAAAGATGGATTTTATTAGGCCACCAGACTTGCTCAAATGAAAATGCTCAAATTGAATGAAAGTTGCGTACATATCTGAGTATCATGCACGTAAATTGGCTTAATTTTCTGAGCTTCCTACAGGGAGGTAGACCCAGATTCGTGAAAGCAAAGAAATCTGGAACTGCGCAGTAATCCAAATCTAGTACTTACTTTACTATCAAAGACTTTACTTGGCACAACAAAACTCAAAACTAAGATAAGGAGAGGTTGCTACAGTAGTAAACAACTTCCAAGACACAAATATAAAACAAAAATACTGGAGTAAAAACGTGGGTTGTCTCCCATAAGCGCTTTTCTTTAACGCCTTTCAGCTAGGCGCAGAAAGTGTAACTCAAGTATTATCAAAGGGTGGTGCGTTGGCATTCTTACCAGGGGTGTTGCTCTTACCTTTCTTACTCTTATTCTTACTCTTTGGTCTAGGGAATACATGACCGCATCCGGGTGTAGAGGTAAAATTTAGAGTGCCTTTCCCAACATCTATGACTGCTCCCATGAGTTTCAGCAGGGATCTTCCAAACGTGATTTGTCCCGTCCCTACACATTCAATAACGAGATAATCAGTGGATACCGTCCTTCCAAGAAAGGTTGTGAAAACACCTTCAGCTATACCCTTAGGAATTACAACAGAGTTATCCGTAAGAGTTATTTCTTCTCCTCCTTCAGTGAGTTCCCAAAGTGTCAAAGATTTATAAATATTTTCAGGCATAAGGCAAAACTCAGACATAATATCGCAACGAGCAGAAAAAATTTCACCACCAATAGTAGCTTTAATGGTAGGCACCCACATTGAAGGTTCGAAGCTTAATGGAACATAATCATAGTATTCGCGAATTCGGTTATACACTTCTTTTAAACAAGATATATCCGTTTCAATAGTGTTTAATTTATTATGCATACTAGCATGAGATGGATCAAAATTATTATCAGAGCTAAATGATGTAATCAATTTCCTTATAGCATTAAAAGCTTGATCCCCATCACAATGAAGGAAATCTCCTCCCACTACAGCATCTAAGGCATATCTATAACGAAGAATAAGTCCAAAATAGAAATTACTAAGGAGCAAGCTTAAGGTCATTTTAGGTTCAGTTTTACTATAAGAATCAAAAATTCTAGACCATGCTTCTTTAAAATTCTCTTCACCTCCTTGTTTAAAAGTGAAGATTGATTCTTCAGGTGATAGAGTAACAACTACGGGACTAGACATGATAATAAAGTAAATGCGAGTAACTAATTTTTTTGTGTTTTTGATATAGAGTGCAAGACAGTAAATAAAGTAAAGCTAGCAACTAATTTTTTTGTGTTTTGATATAATGCAGCAAACAAAGTAGTAAATAAAATAAAGCAAGACAAAAACAAAGTAAAGAGATTGGGAAGTGGAGACTCCCTTGCAGCGTGTCTTGATCTCCCCGGCAACGGCGCCAGAAATTTGCTTGATGCGTGTAGTTGACACGTCCGTTGGGAACCCCAAGAGGAAGGTGTGATGCGCACAGCGGCAAATTTCCCTCAGTAAGAAACCAAGGTACTTTGCCCCAACGAAACAGTGAGGTTGTCAATCTCACCGGCTTGCTGTAACAAAGGATTAACCGTATTGTGTGGAAGATGATTGTTTGCAAGAAAACAGTAAAGAACAAGTATTGCAGCAGATTTGTATTTCAGTATTAAAAGAATGGACCGGGGTCCACAGTTCACTAGAGGTGTCTCTCCCATAAGATAAAAGCATGTTGGGTGAACAAATTACAGTCGGGCAATTGACAAATAGAGAGGGCATAACAATGCACATACATGTCATGATAAGTATAGTGAGATTTAATTGGGCATTACGACAAAGTACATAGACCGCCATCCAACCGCATCTATGCCTAAAAAGTCCACCTTCGAGGTTATCGTCCGAACCCCTTCCAAGTATTAAGTTGCAAAGCAACGGACAATTGCATTAAGTATGGTGCGTAATGTAATCAACAACTACATCCTCGGACATAGCATCAATGTTTTATCCCTAGTGGCAACAGCACAACACAACCTTAGGGGTTTCGTCACTCCCCGGTGTCAATGCGAGCATGAACCCACTATCGAGCATAAATACTCCCTCTTGGAGTTACTAGCATCAACTTGGCCAGAGCCTCTACTAATAACGGAGAGCATGCAAGATCATAAACAACACATATGAAATAACTTGATAATTAACATAACATGGTATTCTCTATCCATCGGATCCCGACAAACACAACATAGAGTATTACAGATAGATGATCTTGATCATGTTAGGCAGCTCACAAGATCCAACAATGAAGCACAATGAGGAGAAGACAACCATCTAGCTACTGCTATGGACCCATAGTCCAGGGGTGAACTACTCACTCATCACTCTGGAGGCGACCATGGCGGTGTAGAGTCCTCCGGGAGATGAATCCCCTCTCCGGCAGGGTGCCGGAGGAGATCTCCAGAATCCCCCGAGATGGGATCGGCGGCGGCGGCGTCTCAGTAAGGTTTTCCGTATCGTGGTTTTTCGCATCGTGGGTTTCGCGACGGAGGCTTTAAGTAGGCGGAAGGGCAGAGTCGGGGGCTGACGAGGGGCCCACACCACAGGGCGGCGCGGGCCCCTCCTTGGCCGCGCCGCCTTGTGGTGTCGCCACCTCGTGGCCCCACTTCGTATGCTCTTCGGTCTTCTGGAAGGTTCGTGGCGAAATAGGCCCCTGGGTCTTTGTTTCGTCCAATTCCGAGAATATTTCGTTACTAGGATTTCGAAACCAAAAACAGCAGTAAAACAAAGAACTGGCACTTCGGCATCTTGTTAATAGGTTAGTTCCAGAAAATGCACGAATATGACATAAAGTGTGCATAAAACATGTAGGTATCATCAATAATATGGCATAGAACATAAGAAATTATCGATACGTCGGAGACGTATCAGCTCACAACTAAAGAAGATGCTGAGAAGCTGGTGAAAACTTGTCGAGGTTGTCAGTACTACGCTACTCAACCAAACGCTCCAGCTCAAGAGTTGAAGACCATCCCTATCACCTGGCCGTTTGCGGTCTGGGGGCTCGATATGGTTGGGAAATTAAAGAAATCATCTCCTGGCGGTCATGAATACCTTTTGGTCGCTATTGACAAGTTCAGTAAGTGGATCGAGACAAAGCCAGTGAGAAAAGCCGATGGTGCTACGACACTAAAATTTGTTTGCAGCCTCGTGACGAGATTCGGCGTCCCACACAGCATAATCACAGACAATGGCACAAACTTCGCACAAGGAGAACTCAAGGATTATTGCCATGACGTAGGGATCCGGCTTGACCTTGCATCTGTGGATCATCCACAATCTAATGGTCAGGTCGAACGAGCCAACGGTCTTATACTAGCCGGAATCAAACTTCGCCTTGAAGAACCACTGCGACGCGCAGCCGGAGCTTGGGCTGAGGAATTAGACTCTGTTCTGTGGAGTTTGCGAACTACCCCTAACAGATCAACCGGATTTACTCCGTTCTTCCTGGTATACGGATCTGAAGTTGTGCTCCCCTCCGACATCATCCACGATTCACCGCGAGTTTCCGCCTACGATGAAGAAACTGCTGACTGATGACCCACAAGTATAGGGGATCGCAACAGTCTTCAAGGGAAGTAAAACCCAATTTATTGATTCGACACAAGGGGAGCCAAAGAATATTTGTAAGCCTTAACAGCGGAGTTGTCAATTCAGCTGCACCTGGAAACAGACTTGCTCGCAATAGTTTATCAGTAGCAACAGTTTTATAGCATTAGCAGTAGTGAAATATAAGCAGCAGTGTAATAAAGACAGCAGTAGTGATTATAGTAAACAGCAGGATTAAAATACTGTAGGCATAGGGATGGATGAACGGGCGCTGCATGGATAAGATAACTCATGTAATAATCAAGACTAGGCATTTGCAGATAATAATAAAATAATATCCAAGTACTAAACAACCATAGGCATGTGTTCCGTATATAGTCGTACGTGCTCGGCATGAGAAACTTGCACAACATCTTTTGTCCTACCAGCCGGTGGCAGCCGGGCCTCTAGGGAAACTACTGGTAATTAAGGTACTCCTTTTAATAGAGTACCGGAGCAAAGCATTAACACTCCGTGAACACATGTGATCCTCATATCACAGCCTTCCCCTCCGGTTGTCCCAATTTCTGTCACTTTGGGGCCTCGGGTTCCGGACAGCAATATGTGTATACAACTTGCAGGTAAGATCATAAAACAATGAATATCATTGATGGGGATACACCCATAGGGGGTGGGTCGCCAGTCCCACTCGCCATAAAGAGGGGAGACATGGTTGGGCCGCCAGTCGCCCCAAGCGACTGGGCCATGGAGCGACTGGGCCCCTAATCCAGGGAGGAGGCCCGTGCGACTGGATAAGAAGATTGCGTGCAAGAGGGGTAGCGAATCCCGGATTAGTAGCAACTGTATGATTCGGAGTTATCTCCATGTAACCCTAGATCGGGGGTGTCCATATAAACCCCCGAGCTAAAACCCTAGAGGGACACATCGTCTGAGATCCAATCTCTCCTTGTAAGCTCTTGGCGTAGCCGCCGACTGAGCCCCCCCATTGTAATCCTCTACTGAGCAATAAAGATCTAGCAGGACGTAGGCCCTTTACTCTCCGGAGGGGCTGAACCTGGGTAACCCCTTGCGTCATGTGCACCTCGATCCGCGTATGGCCATGTTCCCTTGCCCCCGCATCAACGAAGTGCTACCCCCGGTAGCATCTGCCGTGGTCATATCCACGACAGTGGCGCCCACCGTGGGGCATGGGACATCAAGCCTCCGAGCCGCGGCGAGGCCCTACTCGCCGATACGCCGTCGCCACCGGCAGGATGATCACCACCGGCGGCTTCTTCCACATCCAGCCAAGCTCCTACCGGCCGGCTTCGACTCCCCTCGCACGCGCCTGGATGGTGCCGGTCGGCACGATCAACCTCTTCGTCGGGCTCACCGGAGTCAGCGACCCCGGCGAAGCTCGCCCTAGCCAGGTGCACGATCCCTTCCACCAGGGCAACTCCTCACCGCAACCTCCCCCTCACGGGCGAGGTCCACAGGGAGGCCGAGTTGGCCTTGGAAGATGACGCCGACTCGGCTGCTGCAATATCAACCGCCGAGTCCATCGCCACGGCGTCGGTCGCCGGGTCCATAGTCGCGGCCTCGCTCGGGGACTCCATCACTCCAGTCTCCAACCCGAGCGACTTCGAGGACGACTCCGTCCTCCCCCTCTTCAGCAGCGACTCCGACTCGGATTAAGTCGGCGCAGTGCGGTACCAGTACCCCACTGCCGTCTTCATGGCGGCTGGCGACGGAGATCAACCTCCACAAGACCCCTTCTCCACGCCACTTCCTCCCACCGCAACCGCGGCCGAGATCGAGGCACATCGAGCGGCCTTGGAGGAGCAGCGGAAGAGGGAGCTCGTGGAGCGGCAGAAGTTCCACCTCGAACAGGACTCGGTGAGAGCCGTATCCCATTACCGCAACGAGCGAAATCGCGCACGCATGGAACGCATCCAGGCACAAGGCTTCCCCAGCGCGCGTCTCAACTTCGATGATCCGGATGGAGAGGTCCGGGTCGCCCGACCCACGAATCCCGACGTCCCTGAGTCGAGTCGGGTTGCCGCCGGAGCAGTAGCACACGGAGCACCGCCACCCCCCCTCCACCTCCCGGGGGACGACCGCTTCCCCAAGCAGAGGTTGACGCCAATGGCCTGCGCCTCCATTCGTCCCCAGCAGACAACGTCGCGGCTGCCCAGGCCGCCCTCGCCAACCTCCCTGAAACAGGGGAGGGTGCTATCTTCGTTCAGCACGCCAAGGCTTTAGTCGCCAAGGCCTTGGAACAGCAACACGCCGCTGCTGAATCTCAAGGATGGCTCTACTCGCGCTCGTCTGCGAGCCGAGCCGCATCATCAGCTGCGGCGAACCGCGCAGTCGTCAACGTCAACAATTGCCCACCTCCAGCGCCACGAGCCGCCCACTCGACTAACCACCGGGTCGAGCCACGACCCGCGCGAGCGATGGTCGCCGCGAACGGACAAGCGATCGACGCACGCACTCACATCCTTAACGACCAGGAGTGGCGAGCGCGCAACCGGGCAAACGACCGCTTCGTCGATGAAGCCCCACGCCAGAGCGCGTTCAACCGAGTCGGACCGGCATGTTTCGGCCCCATGATAAGAGGCGAGCAATACCCAGTTGGGTTCAAGGGCCCTTGCGACATCGAAAAATACGATACACACATCGACCCCACGGTCTGGATCGACTCGTACACCATGGCGATGGGTATCCTGGGTTACTCCGAGCTACTCGCCGCCCGTTACCTGCCCCTCATGATGGACGGAGTAAACCGTCATTGGTTCAACACCCTCACAACAAACAGCATAGATTCATGGGACGAAGCCAGGGCCGCCTTCATCCAGCACTTCGCCAGCGCGTACACGCGCGCAACCACGATAGAAGACTTGGACCGCTGCGTTCAAGGCCCACGCGAATCGACTCGCCGATGGGTACAACGCTGGCAAGACATGTGGACGACCTCCAGCGGCATCAGCACCGACACGGCGATGTACTGCTTCCGAAGGTGTTGTCGATACGAACCGCTCAGCGCTAAGCTCCGTCAAGTCAGCAGGGACAACATCTCCATCGTCGAGCTCTTCGACATCCCCCTGCGCTACACCGACGAAGACCCCACCGTCGACTCGGACGATGAGTATGGGCAGCGGCGCAATCGCCGCCCCACTCACTCCGACACCCGTCGCGGCGACTACCGGTTCAGTGGCCGGTCCAGCGGTGGCAAACGCCGCGCCGATGGTGGCCACAAGGAACTCGTCGCCAACGCCGACTACGAGCAACGCGACCCGAAATCCTATCGCCGAGACAACCACACACCAAGAGAAGACCGGCCCCAGCCCAAGCGGTTCGACGCGCGCAGCTTGTTGGATGCCCCGTGCATCTACCACAGCAGGGAGGGCAAGCCCTCCAACCACACGACTGGAAACTGCTACTCCTTGAAGCTGATTGAGAGAGCCCGCCGCGCCAAAGAAGCCAACGGCGGTAACCAGCACAAGGACCGCGCCAAGGACTAGGACCAGAACAAGGAAGACGGATTCGGACGTAGCGCCGGTTCGCTACACACCTTCACCGGGGTCGGCGACCGCCGTGATCGGAAAGTCCTCACCAGGTCAGTCGCCGTGCACGCAGTCGCAGTCGACGTCCCCCGCTGGCTCAACTGGTCCGAGCAAAGCATCACGTGGAGTCGCGAGGATCACGCCCCACGCATTGAGTACCCAGGCCGAGTGGCGCTAGTCGTCAGGCCAAAAGTGGCCGATTACTGGCTCCCGAAGACTCTGATGGATGGAGGAAGCTCCATTAACATAATGTACTACGAAACCTTCCAGCGACTCGGTCTGCCGGACTCGCGCCTTGAGAACACGAAAGTCACGTTCCACGGCATCGTCCCAGGGCGGAAAGCCTTTCCAATCGGCAAGGTCACGTTGCCAGTCACCTTCGGCACGCCTGTGAATTACCGCACCGAGCGGATAACGTTCAAGGTGGTCAACTTCCGCAGCCCATACCACTGCGTCCTCGGTCGCCAGGCGTTCGCCAGGTTCATGGCCGCGCCTCATTACGCCTACAACATGATGAAGATGCCCGGGCCCCGCTGTGTCATAACCGTCCACGGCGACCCAACAATGGCACTGGAGTGCGAGGACGACAGCGCCAAGCTCGCCGACGCCGTCATCGCTGAGGAACTCGACAACAACATCGAGCTCGCCAAATACCCGGTCGACAGCAATGACCCCACCATCCTCGAGAAGCCGACCGAGCTCGACTCGCCTGCAGCAACCTTCAAGCCTACAACCGATACTCGCCAAGTAGACCTTGTAGAAAATGATTCGAGTAGGCAGGTTACCATTGGGACGGGTCTGTCCGCCCAATAGGAAAGCGCGCTCATCAAGTTCCTCCGTGAGAATCGAGATATCTTTGCATGGAAACCGTCGGACATGCCAGGTGTCCCGAGAGAACTTGCTGAGCACAAATTACATGTCGACCCCACTGCACGCCCCGTTAGGCAGGCGATGTGGCCCGTGGGCGAAGAGAGCCGGCGTGCAATCGCCGAAGAGGTGAACCGGCTACTCGCCGCCGGTTTCATCATAGAAATCAAGCACCCCAAGTGGCTGGCAAACCCAGTTTTGGTGCTGAAGAAAAACAAGACGTGGCGCATGTGTATTGATTACACAAGCCTGAACCGCGCTTGCCCCAAGGACCCATTCGTCCTACCGCGAATCGACCAGATTATCGACGTGGTCGTTGGTTCCGAGTCGCTATGCTTCCTCGACGCATATTCCGGCTACAACCAAATAAAGATGGCCAAGGAGGACCAGGAGAAGACGGCGTTCATAACGCCGCTCGGCGCCTACTGCTACACGGCCATGACCTTCGGCCTCCGGAACGCCGGCGCCACCTACCAGCGATGCATGAACAGCTGCCTAGAAAGCCAGATCGGCCGCAACGTCCACGTCTATATAGACGATGTGGTCGTGAAGTCGACTCGTCAAAACGACATGGTCGCCGACCTCGCCGAAACGTTCGCAAACCTGCGGCGGTACCACATCAAGCTCAACCCCCTGAAATGCACCTTCGGGGTCCCATCCGGACAACTACTCGGCTACGTCGTCTCCAAACGCGGCATCGAGCCCAACCCGGAGAAAACGTCAGCGGTCATGCGCACCAAACAACCAACCTGCCTGGTCGACGCGCAGAAGCTCGCCGGGCGAGTCGCGGCCCTCAGTCGCTTCATCCCTCGACTCGGCGACAAGGCCACGCCACTCTATCGCCTCCTGAAAAAGTCAGATTCGTTCGAGTGGACGGACGAGGCGCAAAAGGCCCTAGAAGAGCTCCAACACGCTCTCAGGAACGCACCTGTCCTCGCAGCCCCACTCCCTCAAGAAACGATGCTGCTATACGTCGCCGCGTCAAATCGCGCGATAAGTGCAGTCATGGTCGTCGAACGCAAAGAGGAAGGGAAAGAGCAGCTGATCCAACGCCCAGTCTACTACATCAGCGAAGCCCTCATCGAGTCGAAGCAGCGCTACCCGCACTACCAAAAACTGGTGTACGCAGTGCTGAGGGCCCAGCGGCGACTGGCCCCTTACTTCCACGAACATCCCATCAAAGTGGTTGCTTCCACCCCACTGATACGTCTCCGACGTATCGATAATTTCTTATGTTCTATGCCATATTATTGATGATACCTACATGTTTTATGCACACTTTATGTCATATTTGTGCATTTTCTGGAACTAACCTATTAACAAGATGCCGAAGTGCCGATTGTCTGTTTTCTGCTGTTTTTGGTTTCAGAAATCCTAGTAACGAAATATTCTCGGAATTGGACGAAATCAAAGCCCAGGGGCCTATTTTCTCACGAAGCTTCCAGAAGTCCGAAGGAGAGACGAAGAGGGGCCACGGAGGGGCCACACTATAGGGCGGTGCGGCCCCCCCCTTGGCCGCGCGACCCTGTGGTGTGGGGCCCCCCGTGCCGCCTCTTGACCTACCCTTCCGCCTACAAATAGCCTCCGTGACGAAACCCCCAGTACCGAGAGCCACGATACGGAAAACCTTGCCGAGACGCCGTCGCCGCCGATCCCATCTCGGGGATCCAGGAGATCGCCTCCGGCACCCTGCCGGAGAGGGGAATCATCTCCCGGAGGACTCTACGCCGCCATGGTCGCCTCCGGTGTGATGTGTGAGTAGTCTACCCCTGGACTATGGGTCCATAGCAGTAGCTAGATGGTTGTCTTCTCCCCATTGTGCTATCATTGTCGGATCTTGTGAGCTGCCTAACATGATCAAGATCATCTATCCGTAATTCTATATGTTGTGTTTGTCGGGATCCGATGGATAGAGAATACTATGTCATGTTAATTATCAAGTTATTATACATGTGTTATTTATGATCTTGCATGCTCTCCGTTTCTAGTAGAGGCTCGGCCAAGTTTTTACTTTTAACTCCAAGAGGGAGTACTTATGCTCGATAGTGGGTTCATGCCCGCATTGACACTCGGGACAGATGATGAGAAAGTTCTAAGGTTGTGTTGTGCTGTTGCCACTAGGGATAAAACATTGATGCTATGTTCAAGGATGTAGTTATTGATTACATTACGCACCAAACTTAATGCAATTGTCCGTTGCTTTGCAACTTAATACCGGAGGGGTTCGGATGATAACCTCGAAGGTGGACTTTTTAGGCATAGATGCGCTTGGATGGCGGTCTATGTACTTTGTCGTAATGCCCAATTAAATCTCACTATACTTATCATGTCATGTATGTGCATTGTTATGCCCTCTCTATTTGTCAATTGCCCGACCGTAATTTGTTCACCCAACATGCTTTTATCTTATGGGAGAGACACCTCTAGTGAACTCGTGGACCCCGGTCCATTCTTTAATACTCGAAATACAAATCTGCTGCAATACTTGTTTTTACTATTTTCTCTGCAAACAATCATCTTCCACACAATACGGTTAATCCTTTGTTACAGCAAGCCGGTGAGATTGACAACCTCACCGTTTCGTTGGGGCAAAGTACTTTGGTTGTGTTGTGCAGGTTCCACGTTGGCGCCGGAATCTCCGGTGTTGCGCCGCACTACATCCCGCCGCCATCAACCTTCAACGTGCTTCTTGGCTCCTCCCGGTTCGACAAACCTTGGTTTCTTTCTGAGGGAAAACTTGCTGCTGTGCGCATCATACCTTCCTCTTGGGGTTGCCCAACGAACGTGTGAAATACACGCCATCAAGCTCTTTTTCTGGCGCCGTTGCCGGGGAATCGAAGAAAAGCTACACCACAAAGATTTCTAACTCCCACGTCAACTACGCGCCAGCAGCTCTTTTCTCGGCGCCGTTTCCGGGGAGATCAAGACACGCCGCAAGGGGAGTCTCCACTTCTCAATCTCTTTACTTTGTTTTTGTCTTGCTTTATTTTATTTACTACTTTGTTTGCTGCATTATATCAAAACACAAAAAAATTAGTTGCTAGTTTTACTTTATTTACTATCTTGTTTGCTATATCAAAAACACAAAAAAAATTAGTCTACTTGCATTTACTTTATCTAGTTTGCTTTATTTACTATTGCTAAAATGGCCAACCCTGAAAATACTAAGTTGTGTGACTTCACTAGCACAAATAACAATGATTTCTTATGCACACCTATTGCTCCACCTGCTACTACAGCAGAATTCTTTGAAATTAAACCTGCTTTACTGAATCTTGTTATGCGAGAGCAATTTTCTGGTGTTAGTTCTGATGATGCTGCTACCCATCTCAATAATTTTGTTGAACTATGTGAAATGCAAAAGTATAAAGATGTAGATGGTGACATTATAAAATTAAAATTGTTCCCTTTCTCATTAAGAGGAAGAGCTAAAGATTGGTTGATATCTTTGCCTAAGAATAGTATTGATTCCTGGACTAAATGCAAGGATGCTTTTATTGGTAGATATTATCCCCCTGCTAAAATTATATCTTTGAGGAGTAGCATAATGAATTTTAAACAATTGGATAATGAACATGTTGCTCAAGCTTGGGAAAGAATGAAATCTCTCGGTTAAAAACTGCCCAACCCATGGACTCGACTACTTGGATGATCATCCAAACCTTCTATGCAGGACTAAATTTTTCTTCGCGGAATTTATTGGATTCAGATTGCCGGAGGTACCTTTATGTCCATCACTCTTGGTGAAGCAACAAAGCTTCTTGATAATATGATGGTTAATTACTCTGAATGGCACGCGGAAAGAGCTCCACAAGGTAAGAAGGTAAATTCTATTGAAGAATCCTCCTCCTTGAATGATAAGGTTGACGCACCACCCTTCGATAATACTTGAGATACACTTTCTGCGCCTAGCTGAAAGGCGTTAAAGAAAATGCTTATGGGAGACAACCCATGTTTTTACCTACAGTACTTTGTTTTATATTTGTGTCTTGGAAGTTGTTTACTACTGTAGCAACCTCTCCTTATCTTAGTTTTATGTTTTGTTGTGCCAAGTAAAGTCTTTGATAGAAAAGTAAGTACTAGATTTGGATTACTGCGCAGAAACAGATTTCTTTGCTGTCACGAATCTGAGTCTAATTCTCTGTAGGTAACTCAGAAAATTATGCCAATTTACGTGAGTGATCCTCAGATATGTACGCAACTTTCATTCAATTTGAGCATTTTCGTTTGAGCAAGTCTGGTGGCCTAATAAAATCCATCTTTACGGACTGTTCTGTTTTGACAGATTCTGTCTTTTATTTCGCATTGCCTCTTTTGCTATGTTGGATGAATTTCTTTGATCCATTAATGTCCAAGTAGCTTTATGCAATGTCCAGAAGTGTTAAGAATGATTGTGTCACCTCTGAACATGTGAATTTTTATTATGCACTAACCCTCTAATGAGTTATTTCGAGTTTGGTGTGGAGGAAGTTTTCAAGGATCAAGAGAGGAGTATGATGCAATATGATCAAGGAGAGTGAAAGCTCTAAGCTTGGGGATGCCCCGGTGGTTCACCCCTGCATATATTAAGAAGACTCAAGCGTTTAAGCTTGGGGATGCCCAAGGCATCCCCTTCTTCATCGACAACATTATCAGGTTCCTCCCCTGAAACTATATTTTTATTCGGCCACATCTTATGTACTTTGCTTGGAGCGTCGGTTTGTTTTTGTTTTTGTTTTGTTTGAATAAAATGGATCCTAGCATTCACTTTATGGGAGAGATACACGCTCCGCTGTTGCATATGGACAAATATGTCCTTAGGCTCTACTCATAGTATTCATGGCGAAGTTTCTTCTTCGTTAAATTGTTATATGGTTGGAATTGGAAAATGCTACATGTAGTAACTCTAAAAATATCTTGGATAATTTGATACTTGGCAATTGTTGTGCTCATGTTTAAGCTCTTGCATCATATACCTTGCACCCATTAATGAATAAATACTTAGAGCTTGCTAATTTGGTTTGCATATTTGGTTTCTCTAGAGTCTAGATAACATCTAGTATTGAGTTTTGAACAACAAGGAAGACGGTATGGAGTATTATAATGTTTACCATATGTCTTTTATGTGAGTTTTGTTGTACCGTTCATCCTTGTGTTTGTTTCAAATAACCTTGCTAGCCTAAACCTTGTATCGAGAGGGAATACTTCTCATGCATCCAAAATCCTTGAGCCAACCACTATGCCATTTGTGTCCACCATACCTACCTACTACATGGTATTTATCCGCCATTCCAAAGTAAATTGCTTGAGTGCTACCTTTAAAATTCCATCATTCACCTTTGCAATATATAGCTCATGGGACAAATAGCTTAAAAACTATTATAGTATTGAATATGTACTTATCCACTTTATCTCTTATTAAGTTGCTTGTTGAGCGATAACCATGTTTCTGGGGACGCCATCAACTATTCTTTGTTGGATATCATGTGAGTTGCTATGCATGTCCGTCTTGTCCGAAGCAAGAGAGATCTACCACCTTCATGGTTGGAGCATGCATATTGTTAGAGAAGAACTTTGGGCCGCTAACTAAAGCCATGATTCATGGTGGAAGTTTCAGCTTGGACACATATCCTCAATCTCATATGAGAATAATAATTGTTGCCACATGCTTATGCATAAAAGAGGAGTCCATTATCTCGTTGTCCATGTTGTCCCGGTATGGATGTCTAAGTTGAGAATAATCAAAAGCGAGAAATCCAAAATGCGATCTTTCTCCTTAGACCTTTGTACAAGCGGCATGGAGGTACCCCATTGTGACACTTGGTCAAAACATGTGCATTGCAAAGATCCGGTAGTCCAAGTTAATTAGGACAAGGTGCGGGCACTATTAGTACACTATGCATGAGACTTGCAACTTGTAAGATATAACTTTCATAACTCATATGATTTATTACTACCGTTGACAAAATTGTTTCATGTTTTCAAAATAAAAGCTCTAGCACAAATATAGCAATCGATGCTTTCCTCTTTGAAGGACCATTCTCTTTACTTTTATGTTGAGTCAGCTTCACCTATTTCTCTCCACCTCAAGAAGCAAACACTTGTGTGAACCGTGCATTGATTCCTACATATTTGCATATTGTACTTGTTATATTACTCTATGTTGACAATTATCCATGAGATATACATGTTAAAAGTTGAAAGCAACCGCTGAAACTTAATCTTCCTTTGTGTTGCTTCAATACCTTTACTTTGATTTATTGCTTTATGAGTTAACTCTTATGCAAGACTTATTAATACTTGTCTTGAAGTACTATTCATGAAAAGTCTTTGCTTTATGATTCACTCCGTTTACTCATGTCATCACCATTGTTATGATCGCTGCATCCACTACATATGTTTACAAATAGTATGATCAAGGTTATGATGGCATATCACTTCAGAAATTATCTTTGTTATCGTTTTACCTCGCTCGGGACGAGCAGTAACTAAGCTTGGGGATGCTTGATACGTCTCCGACGTATCGATAATTTCTTATGTTCTATGCCATATTATTGATGATACCTACATGTTTTATGCACACTTTATGTCATATTTGTGCATTTTCTGGAACTAACCTATTAACAAGATGCCGAAGTGCCGCTGTCGTTTTCCGTCGTTTTTGGTTTCAGAAATCCTAGTAACGAAATATTCTCGAATTGACGAAATCAAAGCCCAGGGGCCTATTTTCTCACGAAGCTTCCGAAGTCCGAAGGAGAGACGAAGAGGGGCCACGGAGGGGCCACACTATAGGCGGCGCGGCCCCCCTTGGCCGCGCGACCCCGTGGTGTGGGGCCCCCGTGCCGCCTCTTGACCTACCCTTCCGCCTACAAATAGCCTCCGTGACGAAACCCCCAGCACCGAGAGCCACGATACGGAAAACCCTACCGAGACGCCGTCGCCGCCGATCCCATCTCGGGGATCCAGAGATCGCTCTCCGGCACCCCGCCGGAGAGGGGAATCATCTCCCGGAGGACTCTACGCCGCCATGGTCGCCTCCGGTGTGATGAGTGAGTAGTCTACCCCTGGACTATGGGTCCATAGCAGTAGCTAGATGGTTGTCTTCTCCCCATTGTGCTATCATTGTCGGATCTTGTGAGCTGCCTAACATGATCAAGATCATCTATCTGTAATTCTATATGTTGTGTTTGTCGGGATCCGATGGATAGAGAATACTATGTCATGTTAATTATCAAGTTATTATACATGTGTTATTTATGATCTTGCATGCTCTCCGTTTCTAGTAGAGGCTCTGGCCAAGTTTTTACTTTTAACTCCAAGAGGGAGTACTTATGCTCGATAGTGGGTTCATGCCTGCATTGACACCTGGGACAGTGACGTAAAGTTCTAAGGTTGTGTTGTGTCGTTGCCACTAGGGATAAAACATTGATGCTATGTTCAAGGATGTAGTTATTGATTACATTACGCACCATACTTAATGCAATTGTCCGTTGCTTTGCAACTTAATACTCGTAGGGGTTCGGATGATAACCTGAAGGTGGACTTTTTAGGCATAGATGCAGTTGGATGGCGGTCTATGTACTTTGACGTAATGCCCAATTAAATCTCACTATACTTATCATGTCATGTATGTGCATTGTTATGCCCTCTCTATTTGTCAATTGCCCGACTGTAATTTGTTCACCCAACATGCTTTTATCTTATGGGAGAGACACCTCTAGTGAACTGTGGACCCCGGTCCATTCTTTAATACTGAAATACAAATCTGCTGCAATACTTGTTTTTACTATTTTCTCTCGCAAACAATCATCTTCCACACAATATGGTTAATCCTTTGTTACAGCAAGCCGGTGAGATTGACAACCTCATCGTTTCGTTGGGGCAAAGTACTTTGGTTGTGTTGTGCAGGTTCCACGTTGGCGCCGGAATCTCCGGTGTTGCGCCGCACTACATCCCGCCGCCATCAACCTTCAACGTGCTTCTTGGCTCCTCCTGGTTCGATAAACCTTGGTTTCTTTCTGAGGGAAAACTTGCTGCTGTGCGCATCATACCTTCCTCTTGGGGTTGCCCAACGAACGTGTGAAATACACGCCATCAAGCTCTTTTTCTGGCGCCGTTGCCGGGGAACTGAAGAAAAGCTACACCACAAAGATTTCTAACTCCCACGTCAACTACGCGCCAGCACCCACTCGCCGATATCATCCGGAACCGAGACGCAACCGGCCGGATCGCCAAGTGGGCAGTCGAACTTGGCGTCCACAACATCACATACGAGTCGCGCCATGCCATCAAATCCCAGGCACTAGCCGACTTCCTTGCCGACTGGGAAGAAGCACAGCAGCCAAGCTCCCAGGCAGACCTCAAGCATTGGACGCTACACTTCGACGGCTCCAAAAACCTCGAAGGAGCAGGAGCAGGCGTTTTCCTAACCTCGCCCAAAGGCGACGTCGTGCGGTACGTCTTGCAACTCCGATTTGAGCCATGCACCAACAATATGGCCGAGTACGAAGCACTCCTCCATGGCATGCGCATCGCGAAGGAGATGGGCGCAACGCGCCTGCGCTGCCTCGGTGATGCGTGTAGTTGACACGTCCGTTGGGAACCCCAAGAGGAAGGTGTGATGCGCACAGCGGCAAGTTTCCCTCAGTTAGAAACCAAGGTTTAATCGAACCAGTAGGACTCAAGAAGCACGTTGAAGGTTGATGGCGGCGGGATGTAGTGCGGCGCAACACCGCGAGATTCCGGCGCCAACGTGGAACCCGCACAACACAACCAAAGTACTTTGCCCCAACGAAACAAGTGAGGTTGTCAATCTCACCGGCTTGCTGTAACAAAGGATTAACCGTATTGTGTGGAAGATGATTGTTTGCAGAGAAAATAGTAAAAACAAGTATTGCAGCAGATTTGTATTTCAGTATTAAAAGAATGGACCGGGGTCCACAGGTCACTAGAGGTGTCTCTCCCATAAGATAAAAGCATGTTGGGTGAACAAATTACAGATCGGGCAATTGACAAATAAAGAGGGCATGACAATGCACATACATGACATGATAAGTATAGGGAGATTTAATTGGGCATTACGACAAAGTACATAGACCGCCATCCAACCGCATCTATGCCTAAAAAGTCCACCTTCGAGGTTATCGTCCGAACCCCTCCAAGCATTAAGTTGCAAAGCAAATGTACAATTGCATTAAGTATGGTGCGTAATGTAATCAACAACTACATCCTCGGACATAGCGCCAATGTTTTATCCCTAGTGGCAACAAGCACAACACAACCTTAGAACTTTTTGTCGCCGTCCTGTGTGTCAATGCAGGCATGAACCCACTATCGAGCATAAGTACTCCCTCTTGGAGTTAAGAGTAAAAACTTGGCCAGCGCCTCTACTAGTAACGGAGAGCATGCAAGATCATAAACAACACATGTGTAATAACTTGATAATTAACATGACATGGTATTCTCTATCCATCGGATCCCGACAAACACAACATATAGAATTACAGATAGATGATCTTGATCATGTTAGGCAGCTCACAAGATCCAACAATGAAGCACAATGAGGAGAAGACAACCATCTAGCTACTGCTATGGACTACCGGATCTTTGCAATGCACATGTTTTGACCAAGTGTCACAATGGGGTACCTCCATGCCGCCTGTACAAAGGTCTAAGGAGAAAGCTCGCATTTTGGATTTCTCGCTTTTGATTATTCTCAACTTAGACATCCATACCGGGACAACATGGACAACAGATAATGGACTCCTCTTTAATGCATAAGCATGTGGCAACAATTATTATTCTCATATGAGATTGAGGATATATGTCCAAACTGAAACTTCCACCATGAATCATGGCTTTAGTTAGCGGCCCAAAGTTCTTCTCTAACAATATGCATGCTCCAACCATGAAGGTGGTAGATCTCTCTTGCTTCGTACAAGACGGACATGCATAGCAACTCACATGATATCCAACAAAGAATAGTTGATGGCGTCCCCGTAAACATGGTTATCGCTCAACAAGCAACTTAATAAGAGATAAAGTGCATAAGTACATATTCAATACTACAATAGTTTTTAAGCTATTTGTCCCATGAGCTATATATTGCAAAGGTGAATGATGGAATTTTAAAGGTAGCACTCAAGCAATTTACTTTGGAATGGCGGATAAATACCATGTAGTAGGTAGGTATGGTGGACACAAATGGCATAGTGGTTGGCTCAAGTATTTGGGATGCATGAGAAGTATTCCCTCTCGATACAAGGTTTAGGCTAGCAAGGTTATTTGAAACAAACACAAGGATGAACGGTACAGCAAAACTCACATAAAAGACATATGGTAAACATTATAAGACTCCATACCGTCTTCCTTGTTGTTCAAAACTCAATACTAGATGTTATCTAGACTCTAGAGAAACCAAATATGCAAACCAAATTAGCAAGCTCTAAGTATTTCTTCATTAATGGGTGCAAAGTATATGATGCAAGAGCTTAAACATGAGCACAACAATTGCCAAGTATCAAATTATCCAAGACATTATAGCAATTTACTACATGTATCATTTTCCAATTCCAACCATATAACAATTTAACGAAGATGAAACTTCGCCATGAATACTATGAGTAGAGCCTAAGGACATATTTGTCCATATGCAACAGCGGAGCGTGTCTCTCTCCCATAAAGTGAATGCTAGGATCCATTTTATTCAAACAAAACAAAAAACAAAAACAAACCGACGCTCCAAGCAAAGTACATAAGATGTGACGGAATAAAAATATAGTTTCGGGGAGGAACTCGATAATGTTGTCGATGAAGAAGGGGATGCCTTGGGCATCCCCAAGCTTAGACGCTTGAGTCTTCTTAATATATGCAGGGGTGAACCACCGGGGCATCCCCAAGCTTAGAGCTTTCACTCTCCTTGATCATATTGCATCATACTCCTCTCTTGATCCTTGAAAACTTCCTCCACACCAAACTCGAAACAACTCATTAGAGGGTTAGTGCATAATAGAAATTCACATGTTCAGAGGTGAAACAATCATTCTTAACACTTCTGGACATTGCATAAAGCTACTGGACATTAGTGGATCGAAGAAATTCATCCAACATAGCAAAAGAGGCAATGCGAAATAAAAGACAGAATCTGTCAAAACAGAACAGTCCGTAAAGATGGATTTTATTAGGCCACCAGACTTGCTCAAACGAAAATGCTCAAATTGAATGAAAGTTGCGTACATATCTGAGGATCATGCTCGTAAATTGGCGTAATTTTCTGAGCTACCTACAGGGAGATAGACCCAGATTCGTGACAAGCAAAGAAATCTGGAACTGCGCAGTAATCCAAATCTAGTACTTACTTTTCTATCAAAGACTTTACTTGGCACAACAAAACATAAAACTAAGATAAGGAGAGGTTGCTACAGTAGTAAAAAACTTCCAAGACACAAATATAAAACAAAAATACTGGAGTAAAAACATGGGTTGTCTCCCATAAGCGCTTTTCTTTAACGCCTTTCAGCTAGGCGCAAAAAGTGTATCTCAAGTGTTATCGAAGGGTGGTGCGTCAACCTTACCTTGGGCTTTACCCTTACCTTTCTTATTGTTTTTCCTTCCCTTTGGTTTAGGGAATATATGATTTCCCCCTGCATAGAGGTGAATTTCAGAGTGCCTTTTCCCACATCAATGACTCGCTCCCAATAGTTTCAACAGTGGATCTCCCGAGTATGATTTTTCCCTGTTTCAATAACAAGATAATCAATGGATATTGTTCTTCCAAGAATGGTTGTATGCACACCTGCGGCTATTCCCTTAGGAATTATAATAGAGTTATCAATGAGAGTTATTTCTTCTCCTCCTTCAACGACTCCCCAAAGTTTCAAAGATTTATAAATGCTTTCGTGCATAAGGCAAAATTCATACATAATATCACAAGTAGGCATGAAGAGTTCGATCACCGATAACAATTTTAACAAGCAGGATCCCACAATGAAAGTTCAGAGTTCACTAAAACTTGATCAAGACGGTTACGAATGTATCCATAATTTTCATTTAAGCGAGATGCACTTGTCTCAAGAGTATTTAATCTATTATGAATGCTGATAAGGGCTGAATCAAAATTATTAGCTGAATCATGTGATGCAACCAACTTGTTTATGTCATTAAAAGCTTGATCCCCATTGCAATGGAGGAAATCTCCTCCCACTAAAGTATCCAAAACATATCTATAGCGAACCATAAGACCAAAATAAAAATTACTAAGGAGCAAACTTAGAGTCATTTGAGGTTCAGTTTCACGATAAGAAGTAAAAATTCTAGACCAAGCATCCTTAAAACTCTCCTCATCCCCTTGTTTAAAAGTGAAAACTAATTCTTCAGTCGAAGAAGTAACAGGTTCAGAGCTAGACATGGTAACAAAAGTAACTAAATATTTTTTGTATTTTTAATATAGAGTGCAAGACAGTAAATAAAGCAAACTAGATAAAGTAAATGCAAGTAAACTAATTTTTTTGTGTTTTTGATATAGCAAACAAGATAGTAAATAAAGTAAAGCTAGCAACTAATTTTTTTGTGTTTTGATATAAGTGCAGCAAACAAAGTAGTAAATAAAATAAAGCAAGACAAAAACAAAGTAAAGAGATTGAGAAGTGGAGACTCCCTTGCAGCGTGTCTTGATCTCCCCGGCAACGGCGCCGTAAATTTGCTTGATGCGTGTAGTTGACACGTCCGTTGGGAACCCCAAGAGGAAGGTGTGATGCGCACAGCGGCAAGTTTCCCTCAATTAGAAACCAAGGTTTAATCGAACCAGGAGGGAGTCAAGAAGCACGTTGAAGGTTGATGGCGGCGGGATGTAGTGCGGCGCAACACCGGAGATTCCGGCGCCAACGTGGAACCCGCACAACACAACCAAAGTACTTTGCCCCAACGAAACAGCTGAGGTTGTCAATCTCACCGGCTTGCCGTAACAAAGGATTAACCGTATTGTGTGGAAGATGATTGTTTGCAGAGAAAATAGTAAAAACAAGTATTGCAGCAGATTTGTATTTCAAGTATTAAAAGAATGGACCGGGGTCCACAGCTCACTAGAGGTGTCTCTCCCATAAGATAAAAGCATGTTGGGTGAACAAATTACAGTCGGGCAATTGACAAATAAAGAGGGCATAACAATGCACATACATGACATGATAAGTATAGTGAGATTTAATTGGGCATTACGACAAAGTACATAGACCGCCATCCAACCGCATCTATGCCTAAAAAGTCCACCTTCAGAGTTATCATCCGAACCCCTCCAAGTATTAAGTTGCAAAGCAACAGACAATTGCATTAAGTATGGTGCGTAATGTAATCAACAACTACATCCTCGGACATAGCGCCAATGTTTTATCCCTAGTGGCAACAAGCACAACACAACCTTAGAACTTTCTCATCATCGTCCCAGGTGTCAATGCAGGCATGAACCCACTATCGAGCATAAGTACTCCCTCTTGCAGTTAAGAGTAAAAACTTGGCCAGAGCCTCTACTAGTAACGGAGAGCATGCAAGATCATAAACAACACATGTGTAATAACTTGATAATTAACATGACATGGTATTCTCTATCCATCGGATCCCGACAAACACAACATATAGAATTACAGATAGATGATCTTGATCATGTTAGGCAGCTCACAAGATCCAACAATGAAGCACAATGAGGAGAAGACAACCATCTAGCTACTGCTATGGACCCATAGTCCAGGGGTGAACTACTCACTCATCACTCCGGAGGCGACCATGGCGGTGTAGAGTCCTCCGGGAGATGAATCCCCTCTCCGGCAGGGTGCCGGAGGAGATCTCCGTAATCCCCCGAGATGGGATCGGCGGCGGCGGCGTCTCGCAAGGTTTTCCGTATCGTGGTTTTTTTCATCGTGGGTTTCGCGACGGAGGCTTTAAGTAGGCGGAAGGGCAGCAGTCGGGGGCCGACGAGGGGGCCACACCATAGGGCGGCGTGGGCCCCCCGGGCCGCGCCGCCTTGTGGTGTCGCCACCTCGTGGCCCCACTTCGTGTGTTCTTCGGTCTTCCGGAAGCTCCGTGGAAAAATAGGCCCCGGGTCTTCGTTTCGTCCAATTCCGAGAATATTTCGTTACTAGGATTTCTGAAACCAAAAACAGCAGAAAACAGAACCGGCACTTCGGCATCTTGTTAATAGGTTAGTTCCAGAAAATGCACGAATATGACATAAAGTGTGCATAAAACATGTAGGTATCATCAATAATATGGCATAGAACATAAGAAATTATCGATACGTCGGAGACGTATCACTCGGCGACTCCGATCTCGTCGCCAGCCAGACGTCCGGCACCTGCGACGCCACCGACGCCAACATGATCGCCTACAAGCGAGCGGTCGATCAAGCCGGCGCCAGCTTCGCTGGCCACATCGTCGACTGGATCGATAGACGCAAGAACGAAGAAGCATACGCCTTGGCCAGGCTCGGGTCCAAGCGGCTACCACCCCCCCAGGCGCCTTCCTCGATGTCCTCGCCCGCTCGTCGGTGCACGTACCACGGGAGATCGACATCGCTGAACCACCTGCACCCGACTCCGCCCTGGTCGCACTCGCCTCGGACGTTGGGGACTGGACCGAGCCGTACCTCAGCTACCTCGAGCGCCAGGTACTGCCGATGGACGAAACAGAGGCACGCATCCTCGTGCGCCGCTGCAAGTCCTTTACCATCGTCAACAACGAACTCTACAAACGCAGCATCTCCGGGATATTCCAGCGCTGCGTCACCGCCGATGAAGGCCGCAAGATCCTCCGAGACATCCACGCGGGCGACTGCGGCCATCATGCAGGCGCCCGCTCGATCGTGGCCAAAGCTTTCCGGCATGGCTTCTATTGGCCAACAGCCCATGACGACGCCATGGCTATTGTTCGAGCATGCCCTGGTTGCCAAAAATACGCTAGCCAGTCGCACATGCCGGGCTCGGCACTGAAGACCATACCCCTCACCTGGCCATTCGCCGTCTGGGGCATGGATATGGTGGGAAAGTTCAAAACGGCCCCCGGCGGGTACACCCAGCTCCTCGTTGCCGTGGACAAGTTCACCAAATGGGTAGAGGCAAAACCCATCAAAAAGTGCGACGGCAAAACGGCGACCAAGTTTCTCCGAGAGCTGATCTACCGCTACGGCTACCCCACAGCATCATCACGGACAATGGCACCAACTTCGCCAAAGGGGAAATGGCCGACTTCTACGAAGAAAAGGGCATCCGACTCGACCTCGCGTCAGTCGCACACCCCGAGTCAAACGGACAATTGGAAAGAGCAAACCAGAGCATCCTCCATGGGATCAAACCACGGCTGATGGTGCCCCTGGAACGCACGGTCGGATGCTGGGCCGAAGAACTATCTTCGGTACTCTGGGGCATTCGCACAACACCAAATAGGTCGACTGGCTACACGCCCTTCTTCCTGGTGTATGGCGCCGAAGCCGTCATGCCAACAGACATCACCCATGACTCACCACGAGTCGCCAACTATGCCGAAGAAGAAAACGAGCGCGCTCGGCAAGACAACGTCAACCTCCTCGACGAGGCACGAGACCTCGCACTCTCCAGAACGGCCATTTACCAGCAAGGCCTTCGCCGGTACCATAATCGCCAAGTGCGCAGCCGCTCCTTCCAAGAAGGCGACCTCGTCCTTCGGCTCATTCAGGACAAAAAAAGGCATGCACAAGCTTTCTCCCCCCTGGGAGGGACCATTCGCCATTAGCCGCGTGCTCGGCAACGATGCTTACTACCTCATCGATGTTCGCAAAGACGACAAAGGTGAGCCGCTCACCCGAGAAGTCGAGCGCCCCTGGAATGTCAACCTACTCCGCCGATTCTACACTTAGAACGAACAATGTAAGCGACATCTGAAACATAAATGAAAAACGCCTGATTCTTCAAATCGCATTCGCCGACACCTTTGCCATCATTCGCCGCCGATAAATTCATCTCCCATCCCGGCGAGTCGAACCGCCCAAAGTGCGCGACTCGGGGACTGCGAGACCTTCGATTGCAGCTGCTGACTGAGCAATCCAAGATCGACCAATTAGCTCGGCTAACAAGGGCACAACGGGCCCACCGGTCGCAATACCTGGATCGGACCGCCCCGTGTCTCTTACGCCGTCAAGCGAACACGACGACTGGATCCGCCAGCAGGGTCGCTCGCTCGACCAGCCCTCCGGGCCTTAGCAATCGTACAGTGCTACGCTATAAAGCACAACACTACGCCCTCCTCTACCTTAGGCAGGTGACTTGAAAGGCTAAGTACTTCGATTAGGGACCCCGCAAAACGGACCCGCGGTTCGCCAAGGAAAAACGCCCGAACAAGAACCCCTTTGGAGTCGCCTAGCGACTGGCTCACTGAGCCACGACGAGAGGCGCGCTACATAAACAGCGCAACATTAAGAAATCCACTCACCCACCCATGAGGCTGCTATCCGCGCAAAACGACTACGTACTGCGACTGGGGACGCCCAGCTCGAACAGGAAAACAGTCATGCCGATAGCCTTCATCGGGGTCGCACAGCGACTGGCCCCTTGGGTCATGGAAGAGAAGGATCGCTCCAACTGCTCGCACAAAAAAAAAGGGCGGCAAGTTCGCCAATATTCAGTTATCAAAAGCATTTCACGTACAAATAAAACACCCCGTGAGTCAATCGCTCAGGGGAACAAAATATCCATTCATTACAAGCACGGCAACCTACTTGGGCGAGCTCGCCTCCCCCTCTACCACCGGCTCGACACCACCTTCCCAGTGACGAAACTTCGGGGTGTACCGGACGACAGGGTACGTAGACAGTGCTTTGGTAGCCGCGGCATGGAACAGCCGCTCGGCGGGGAAATCCTGCGGGCCTGGCACCTTCTCCGCGTCTTCAGGGGCCGACTGGCTGGCGATATGCGTCTCCAAGTCCGCGGTCGCCAACACCCGGTCAGCATAAGGGCGAACCGCCTCCATCAGGCGAAGCACCTCGGCGACGTTGAATTCACCCGTCTCGGTCGGGAAGCCGGCCGTCACTTCCTCCACGTTGAAGCCTTCCGAATAATGTGCGAGCACCATGCTCAGCGCCATGGTGACGCCCACGCGACAGGAGGAGCGGCGGAGCCAGTCGACCACCGCCGGAATGTCGGAGACGGCCTTGAAGACTGACGGCGCGTCTCGAGGAATTACCTCCCGCGGGCTTAGGTACTGAAGCGCCGCCAGGATCTCCCCTGCGCAGGCAATGATGCGCGTCGTCGCCTCCTAGAGACACTCCCGAGGGGTCGCCGACTCAACGAAGTCACATTGCCCTGGAAACACAAACATGAAAAAGTTCCAAGTCAGCACTCGCTCCATCAGGAACTCGCCACGCTCGGGGACTGGATCCCCAAAGCGGACTCGCCACGCTCGGGGACTGGATCCCCGAAGCGGACTCGCCACGCTCGGGGACTGGATCCCCGAAGCGGACTCGCCACGCTCGAGTACTGGATCCCCGAAGCGGACTCGCCACGCTCGGGGACTGGATCCCCGAAGCGGACTCACCATGCTCGGGGACTTGACCCCCGAAGCGGCCTCGCCACGCTCAAGGGTCAAACCCCCGTAATGGGCTCGCAGCGCCGGCCGACTGACGGCACCGCGATTGTCCCCCGGTATCTAAGTAAAAACCAAAAGGAAATAAACACTCACCGAGAAGTTGCCCCGACATCTCGCGGACGAAGGCCTCGAAGCCCGTCTTCTCGGCCTGAACAGCCAAGAGAGTGCCCTCCGACGCCTCCTTCTCGGCCGCAAGCTCCTTGGCATATTGCAGCTTCAGGGCTGCCAGCTCCTCACGGAGCGACGCGGCTGCACCCCTGGCGGCGTCCCTAGCCTCCGCCGCGGTATCAAGCCTGACCTTGTAGTCGGCGATAAAATCCTCGAGCTCCTTGCCCTTGTCCTCCAGGACCTTGGTCAAGTCTGCGACCTCCGCTTTCGCCTTCTTCTTCGCTTCCTCGGCCTGCTGGGCTCGGAGGTCGGCCTCCCTGAAGTAGGACTCCTTCACATATCCCTCGCGAGCCTCGGCAAGCGCCCTTTCCTGCGCCTCTGCTACAGGAAATGGGAGATCATGAGGGCAAGAGCAAAAAATACATCGACTGAAATCAAGGCTTGTGCTGAACAAGAACTTACTGCCAATGGCGATTAGGCGGCGGTTCTTTTTCGCCGCCTCTTCCACAAGGGCCGTCAATCGCTTTACCTCCGCCTGCACAACAGATAAAGAAAACTTCAGTACAAAAATCATCTGGTTCCAATAGAAAGAGACTCGACTCGCCCCTTCGGCCCGAGTCGACCCTCGGGGACTGGGAGGGAACCACACCGAAAGCACAAAACTTACCACATGAACTTCACTAAGCGCTGTATGCAGCTCAGTGAAGGACAAGGTTGACAGCGGAGGCCGGTGAGACTCGTGCGTCTCGTCCTCCCGCATCACCGCCTCAGTCGACGGTGCCCCTCCAGCCGGAGCAACGGGGTCGCTGGGACGAGCCGGATCCCTGGCGGCCTTGGTCCGCCGTTCCTTCATCGGCGCCGAAGGACCGCTTCCGGCGGCTGCACCCGGCTCCCCCTCTGTCGTAGGGGGGACGACGATCGGATCCTGAGCCGTGTCGGGAGCGGCGCTCGCCGTCGCCCTCCCCGCGTGACTCGCACTCGCCAGGGGGTAGCTTCCGTCGACTGGCTCGGCGGAGCTCGCGGTCGCGCCCACCGCCTGGCTCTCGGCGACGGTCTCCTCCCGCGTCGAGGTAAGGTTCGCGGGATCGGCGGCCGCCTTCTTCGCTTTGGCGGCTTTCTTCAACTCGGCGGCCTTCTTCGCCTCGGCCGCTCTTGTGGCCGCCGCCCCTGCCGCCGGGATGGGCCTTGTTAGGACCTTCTTCTTGGATCTGCAAAGGAAAATGCGAGACTCCGACACCATAGCAATCGACGAAGGTACGGACGAAGAAAAGCCACTTACTTCACGGTGGGGATCGCCTTGACGCCTGGGCCGACTCGGGCCTCGGCCTCCAAAGAGTCCTTGAGGGGGCGTCGGAGTTCGGTGGCGCCCTCAAGGATGGTCTGACGCAGTCGCTTGGACCGCGGCTCGCCGTCCTTCTTCGCGGGCCCTTTCCCTTCCGGAGGGGAGGTCGACTCTTCGCCTTCGTCGTCCTCCTGGGCGCTCTCACCCGGCACGCTCTGCGACGAGGAGGCCGCCCCCCGCTTTGCGCCCCGAGAGAGCCTGACGAAGTCCCGCACGTCGGAGTCCGACTCGGTGCGATCCCCCTCGTCTTCGACCTCGTCGTCCTCGCCTTCGGTCATTTCCGGAGGCTCCTTCCCCGCGAGTGGGGGAAGATGGTCGGCGACCGTCTGCCACCGCTACATCCCAAGCAAATGATCAAGTTAATAATCACGTGACCTTCCGAAGAACGAGTAAAAGGGGTAAGATGTTACCTGTGGCGCCGGCTTGTCCTCGGAGAAGGGCTGCAGCCCGTCGGTCGAAGGAGGTAAAGGCGGCCGTGGTGACCTTGGCGAGTGCCTTCCGGTACTCGGCCTCGTCCCACTCGGTCGCCGACGACCGGGTGCAGTCGTTCTTCCCCTTGTACTCCCACATGAGGTGGGCGCGGCAGCGAAGAGGAACCAAGCGGCGGCCGAGCCAACAATTGTACATGTTGGCGGCCGTCAAGCCGCTGTCCTTCAGCGCCTGGATCGCCAGGCGCATCCCCTTCACCACCTCCTCCTGGTCCTTCGGCAGCGACCTCACGTTGAGGCGCCGAGGCACACTCGGCTCCGGCGTGTACTGGGGGATGGGAACTCCGCCTGGAGGAGTGTACTCCAGGGCGTAGAACCAAAACTTGCGCCACTGCGACTGCGCCTTCTTGGGCAGCGCCATGTCGATGAAGTTCTCCCCGGACTTCACCTGGAACGTGATCCCGCCATTGGGGACCAACGACCGGTCGCTCTTGCTGGCCCGGGACGCCCGCCCATGAAAGATGGACACCCATAAAGGGAAGTACGGCGGGCAGCCCAGGTAGCATTCGCACAGCGCCACGAACAGCGCGATTTGCTGAACGCTGTGCGGGCCGAGGTCGGAGACCTTGATGTTGTAGAAGGAGAGGAGCTGTCGGAAGAAATCAGAGGTGGGGAGAGCAAGGCCTCGGTCGAGGAAGCTCAGAAAAAGCACGAACTCGCCGGGGCGCGGAAGCGGCTCTACTTCGTTCGCCGCTGGCACCCTCCACCGTTCCCGCTTGAACTCGGGAATGATCCCCGCAGCCACGTACGGGATCAAGGCTTCCTTGGTGACCTTGTACTTGCCCCATCCTTTCGCCGCCATTGGAGTATGAGGAGGTTGGAATGGAGAGAAGAAGAAGGAGAAGAGAAGAATGCGGCGGAGTGATAAGCCCTAACCCCGGAGGCAACCCTTTATACCGCCGCACTCGCCTGTATAAGGGAGGAGATCCGTTCGTTAATTTGTTCTGGAACCACCGCCCCGTAATCAACGGTCGAGATTTACGCCGGCTTCGGCTGAATAGCCGTTAAAACTAGCCGTTAGCGGTCACGTCATGCCCAACGGTCAACTGCGCGCAAACGGCCCGCGCCTCGGTCAACGTGAAATCCAGCCGTTGGCTTCTCCACGTGTCTCTACGGTGAATGTACGCCGACTGGTAGACGACGACTGGCCAGCGCCGACTGTCACACACCGACTGGCCGACGCCGAGTGGCCTATGCCGACTGGCCAACACCGATTGACATATGTCTATTGACTCATCAGGTACTGGCGACTGGAGGCCGGAGCACGCTACGACCTCATCTTTGAGAGCCCGATGGTGATTCATCTTGGTTCATCACCGCCCTTCTTTGAAGCTCGCCTTGAACTCACGCTTCATCACCACCGCGCTCGGGGACTACTGATGGGGATACACCCATAGGGGGTGGGTCGCCAGTCCCACTCGCCATAAAGAGGGGAGACCCGGTTGGGCCGCCAGTCGCCCCAAGCGACTGGGCCATGGAGCGACTGGGCCCCTAATCCAGGGAGGAGGCCCGTGCGACTGGATAAGAAGATTGCGTGCAAGAGGGGTAGCGAATCCCGGATTAGTAGCAACTGTATGATTCGGAGTTATCTCCATGTAACCCTAGATCGGGGGTGTCCATATAAACCCCCGAGCTAAAACCCTAGAGGGACACATCGTCTGAGATCCGATCTCTCCTTGTAAGCTCTTGGCGTAGCCGACTGAGCCCCCCCATTGTAATCCTCTACTGAGCAATAAAGATCTAGCAGGACGTAGGCCCTTTACTCTCCGGAGGGGCTGAACCTGGGTAACCCCTTGCGTCCTGTGCACCTCGATCCGCGTATGGCCATGTTCCCTTGCCCCCGCATCAACGAAGTGCTACCCCCGGTAGCATCTGCCGTGGTCATATCCACGATAATCATCATGAATCAATAACATGTTCAGATCTAAAATCATGGCACTCGGGCCCTAGTGACAAGCATTAAGCATAACAAGTTGCAACAATATCATAAAAGTACCAACAACGGATACTAGGCACTATGCCCTAACAATCTTATGGCTATTACATGAACAATCTCATCCAATCCCTACCATCCCCTTCAGCCTACATCGGGGGAATTACTCACACATGGATGGGGGAAACATGGATGGTCGATGGAGACGCGTCGGTGGCGATGATGGCGATGATCTCCTCCAATTCCTCGTCCCGGCAGGGTGCCAGAACGGAGTTTCTGATCCCGAGATTGGGTTTCGCGATGGCGGCGGAGTTCTGGATGTCTTCTCGAAAAGTGGTCGAACCCCCTCGCGTTTTTAGGTCAAGGGCTTTAAGTAGTCCAAAGGGGAGCGTCGGGGGCTGGCCGAGGCGGCGTCACCATGTGGCGGCACGGCCCAGGGGCCCACCGCGCCGCCACGTGGTGTGTGTGCCTCGTGGCCCCCCTCCGTCACATCTTCTGGCTCCGTGAGTCTTCTGTAAAAATAGGCCCTTTGCAATTATTTCCGAGGATTTTCCTGAAAGTTGATTTTCTGCACAAAAATAAGACACCAGGGCAATTCTGCTGAAAACAGCGTTAGTCCGTGTTAGTTGTATCCGAAATACACAAATTAGAGGCAAAACAATAGCAAAAGTGTTCGGGAAAGTAGATACGTTTTGGAAGTATCAACTCCCCCCAAGCTTAGCTTATTGCTTGTCCTCAAGCAATTCAGTTAACAACTGAGTGCGATAAAAGAACTTCCATGAACACATTTGCTCATATGATGTAAATATTCTCATTATATGGACGAATACTTAGGCAATTCATAATAATATAAATGCAAATAAAGTCATCTAATAGTTATGTCAATCATGAAAAAGATACCAACAAACTAATAATAAGCATCATGAAACACTTCTATAAGTAGGATTGCAATGCTCATAAAAAGATATGATAAAGTGGTATCTCGCTTGCCTGTATTTGTACAACAAAACATAAATGCCCAGGCACCTCTGAAGTTCATGGGAAGACTAGAAGTAAAGACTATCAAAGATAAAAGCATCAAAGTTATACCACAGTTAACCATATTCTGGGACAAACATATTACACTAAGAATGACAATTATGCTCTCAAGAGGGTGCTCAAAGAAAGGATGGTGACTAAACATAAAAGTAAAAGATTGACCCTTCGTAGAGGGAAGCAGGGATTAACATGTGCTAGAGCTTTTCATTTTTGAAACAGAAGTAAAATTGTTTTGAGAGGTGTTTGTTGTTGTCAACGAATGGTAGTGGGTACTCTAACTACCTTGTCAACCAGACTTTCAAGAGCGGCTCCCATGAAGAACGTCATCTCTACCAGCAAGGTAGATCATCCCTCTTCTCTTTTGTTTACACATGTATTTTAGTTTCATTATGGATGACACTCCTCCCAACCTTTGCTTACACAAGCCGTGGCTAACCGAATCCTCGGGTGCCTTCCAACATTCACATACCATGGAGGAGTGTCTATTTGCAAAATTAATTTGCTTACTGATGAATCAGGGCAAAACATGTGAAGAGAATTATTAGTGAAAGTTGTAATTAATTGGGGCTGGGCACCCCGTTGCCAGCTCTTTTTGCAAAATTATTGGATAAGCGGATGTATATGCCACTAGTCCATTGGTGAAAGTCTGACTGACGAGATTGAAAGATAAAACACCACATACTTCCTCATGAGCTATAAAACATTGACACAAATTGAGAAATACTTTGAAGGTTTTAAAGGTAGCACATGAAAATTTACTTGGAATGGTTTGAAATGCCATGCATAGGTATTTATGGTGGACACTTTGGAATAACTTGGTTTTCAGGGATTTGGAAGCACGAGCAGCATTCCCGCTCAGTACAAGTGAAGGCTAGCAATAGACTGGGAAGCGACAATCAAGAGAGCAATAACTGTCATAATCATGCTTGCGACAGAGTAAAATTAACGGAGGCATAAAAGTGATACAAGAACTCTGAAGCAAAGTAAATCATCGAGGCTTAATTGACTTTTTGTTTTTCAGTCATATGCATGCGTGAGCATGTGCCAAGTCAATCCAAATGAGTTATTCGGAGGAGGATACCACAATGTCATACCTATCTATGAATAAAACAATGCAAGCAGATATTTGTGACATGCTACTCATTATTAATAAATGGGAGCTAAACATGAGAGATCATGAACTACTAGACTTTCATTAAATGACATATACCTCACATGAACCAAATAAGTATGCTCACATGGATGAGTATATGTACAAAAATGAAAATAAATAGAGTTCATACCAGCCTCTCACCACAGTCGAGTTGCCGTAGATCGTCATTATTGCCTTTCACTTGTGAGGCTTGAATAATATGGAATGAAAACCAAGCTCCAACCACCGGAGACCGCTGAACTCCCTAATAAACTTTACATAACCTAAGAAGAACAACAAATATTTTTGGCGTTTCGATATTAGAGTCCCCGAACGAAAGTAAAATCTTTTTGGATTTTCTCATAGCAAACCAACAATAGTAAATAAAGCAAAATAGGAACAAGAAACCAAATAAACAAATGATAAAGAGAAACAACAGAAATAATTTTGGTCTTTTTGTGTTTTAGAAAAGAAACAAAGCAAAAACAAGAGAATGAAAACTAAAAGAATCACAGAAAAGCAAAGTGGCAGAAATCTGCCAAAACGTGACAGCAATACAGTAATCATTTTTTTCGAAAATCTTCTGCTGTTCAACTCGAAAAGTGCTCAACTAATGAAAGTTAGATAATAACCTGGGGAACATGCAAAAAAATTGGCAGCTCAAAATAACGTTCTGGATACGCACAGGAATTTTTTCAGTATCAGTCCAGAATCTGTTTTTTAGACAACACTTCCCCAAATATCATCTTCCTCATATTAGAGGCAACCATCGGCACACAAATGAAATAAAAAGTAAAAGTGAAGATTACTAAAGTAGTAACAACCTTAAAAAGCTAAAATAAGAACCTACTGAAATAAAAATAACCGAAAGAGAAACAACCAAAAGAAGCGAAAAAAATATATACAAATGACCGGCAATTATAATATGCAATGAATGAGTGATGCCGGCGTACCTCCCCCCAAGCTTAGGCTTTTGGCCTAAGTGGAGGTCAATCCCACGGTGCCCATGAGGTGGCGCCCCCGTAATATGATGAAGGAGGATCCTGTCCTTGGTACAAACTGGAGGACGCACCAGGATATGTGACAGTGTACCCATCAGAAAGCTCGGTGTCCTCGGAGTCGTGCTGCTGGTGAAAGCCATGTATCCTCAGCTGCTCATCCACCTCCTCCTTGGAGCGCGACCACGGCCTCCTGCGAACACTGAACAAATCGGCCTGCGGCAAAGGGATTTCTCTCTCATCCCCGTCAATAAACATCATTCTATAGACAATATTTTCTAAACTAGAGTTAGTTGTGACAAATTGGTGACTCTTCATAGCAGCAATATCAAGCTTAACAGGGGTTAATATCTCATCACTTGGATCAATAGAAAGACCTAGATGTGTAACAATACGTGAAGCAACAATTCCTCCATAAATAAGTCCCTTATTAGATAAGCGACGAGCAATGAGAGCACCAAGATGATAAGGTGTAGTTCCAGTCAGTGCAGCAACCAGAAAAGCAAGATGATAACTAGAAATGTTGCTAGTGTTCTCCCTACCAAGAATGCTAGTAGCAAGATAGTAAGTGAAATATCTAATGGCAGGGAGCTAAATGTTCCTTATCTTGCCACGCTGAATGGTACGGTCATCATCATTGGTAACTTCTCGATAGAGTTCCGTCAAAGCTTTAGGGCGGTTCTCGATCTTCTTCGCTGTACCTATAGGAGTAATATCCAGTGCAGCACAAAAATCACAAAATTTCATAGTAACAGGCCTATCATAAATCATAAATTTAACTGATGGTGTGAAAGGTGTGTTGCTGAATTTGAAGCTTTCAACAAAGATTTTAGTTAGCCTATAAAATTGATTGCTCTCATCTTCCATATAGGTAGACAAGCCCACCCGATTAATGAGAAACAAGAAGTCATCAAGTAGCCCTGCATTACACAAAAAGTCAATGCACGGAAAGGATGAAGCATTAGGAATCCCATTGTCCTCTTCAACTTCAAAGCTAGGTGCAATGACATCCTCATCATAGGATCGCCTAACACGAGTAGCAGCCCTTGAAGGCCTTGTCACTCTTGGCGTATCCCTCTCAAACACTTCTCCAAAGGTGTGGTTATGCATTTTCCTTTTCTGAAATTTTTCAACAATCATTATAAAAGTTGATTTTGAGACATATAAATGAGGGAGACTACTATAGGAACTTGATAGAGTACTAAACATGCATCAAAACTATTTTTTACAACTTGAATCAAGCATGCAAACTCACTTAACATGTCACCTACAGCAGCAAATTATTCAAGATATACTCAACTATTCAAAATTATATTTGGATAATCGGAGGAGTCACATACGGGAGAACAAATGCTCCAAATCTCAACAGCAAAGATGGGCTGAGCAAGGAGATCGAAAATTTTGAGCAAGAACAACAAGAAACTCGGGTTTGAACAATGGTGTCGTGTTTTCCCGTGGAAGAGAGTGGAGTGGTAGGTGGATGAGTGAGTGGAGGGCCAGGTGGGGCCCTCACCACAGGGCGGCGCGCCCCCCTTGCTGGCTGCGCCAGCACATGGGGTGCAGCCCTGGGGTGCCCCACTGGTCAGCCCCAGGCACTCCCAGGTTGCAAATTAAAAAATAGGACTAGTGGTATAATTTTCGTAAATTTTTAAAAATTTCGAAAAATGCACATTTCTGGGTGTTAAAATAACTGTTTCCGGGCAGAAAAAGATTTTCAAAATTCTAAACAACTAAAGCGTCTTGCAAAACAAGTAGTACTACAGCAAGTAAAACAAGTGGAGAAAGAAAGAAATGTTGTTTAGCTCTTCCATGCATTTAAAACTAGCAGGGTGTCCCGCGAATTCGCGGGGCTAGACAATCTTTAGGCGGTAGATATTTTATGGACATTATCTGTTTTCTATTCATTTTTTAATTTTTATTCAATATTAATATACATGTTTTATATTTTATTTGTGTTTTTAATCCAACTGTTATGATTAGTAATTTTTTTTCTTCCAACTGTTAATTTATACTAAGGCCCTGCTTCTATTGTCGGTTAGATTTTCATTCCGGAAATATTAACTACCACATTTTGTTTCCGATTATTTGCTTGGCTAAAAAAAGTATGTCTCTATTTTTTCTTAAAAGGGCCTCCTAGTATGTTTTGATTCGTAAAACTGCGGACTTGCTCAAGTGATAGAAAAATGACTGGTAATTAAGAACAACTTATGATAAGAGAAAATTAATGAATTATTCAAGAAGAACATGTGCAGCATCTTTAGTACGTTTGAAATAGAAACAATAGGCATCAACCTCAAGCTGGATGTGTTGAGTTCATACACTTTTTCAGTGAACAATTCATCCACACAATATTACTTGAACACACCTTCAGGGCCTTCACATCCTCGTCTATGATTTCAGAGTCTGAAATAAAATATATTCGACAACTGAAACAGATGCACCAATCTAAGTACCTCCGCAGCAAAGCTGAATACCAAAGTATGCTAGCTTCATATTTTGTTGTCTCAAATCAATAAAGCGTAATTGCCGTCTCACCCATGCCCATCGTTCTAGCTGCATTCAGAACATCTCAAGGAAAAGTTTTACTGCCTTATTATTTTGCTATCAACAGATAATCTGGAAGAGCATAAGAAAAGTAGCATGTGATTAGAGAGCAAACTGAATCTACAAACATTAAGAGTGAATTGTGTCCGTCCACAGATTTTGGTAGTCATCTATATATGTACCTCGTCCTGAACCCTAGAACCAAATATTGGTACAGCTCATTGCAGAACCAGCGTACGAAGTTTCGCCCATTGTCTTTGATTCCCTTGGAAACTTAAGTAACTTCTCTAACTTAGGCGCATGGTACCAGCAGTTTCAACATTTCGAACTGGTATGCATGTAGGTATATATATAGGATTTGCCTTTAGTAATTAATCAGTCTCGTCAGATTAGAAAATATCGATGGATAAACACTGAATAGTTAGTATCACGGCCTCCTATTCAAGTACGACTGCTAGCAATCAATCAGTTCATCGCGGACTGGCGAGGGACACGCCGATATTATACCATAACTACAGATGCATTCTGTAAACCCAACAAACATAGATATTACGGATTTCATATAGATTATGTGCCAAGAACTGGTCTACCGTGTTCATAATACCAAATTTATATAATATGAAAAATATATTTTAATATTATGGTTATGTATCAAAAATATAATAAGAATTTAGAATACATAGTTTTCATTTTGATCATGTCAAAAACAAAGAAAAAACAATGTGTGTTTTCTAGTTCGAAGAAACCTTTGGGTAGCCCTGTGAGGTTGACATAAAAAGAAGTGCATGTTGTATGCATGTAGATATTACACTTTTTAGAGCATTGATGGATGACTCCCATGTACCATTCATAATCTTTTCAAGTAGATGATAGATTCATATCCGAGTATCGCATATATCTTCAAAATGCATAATCATGATAAGTAGGTCATTCATATTTAATTCAAACTTACATTGGTGCATCTGTTGCTCCACTGCATCGACCGCATGGATGTTTTGAGCAAAGAGTGCATCACGCCGCCATGGAAATCTTGCTCGCCCACATTTGCCTAAATCTTCCATAGCTGCAAGTATCACCCGATCTGAGCATTATTAATGAATCTGGCTCAACTAAAAAACACACCTTGAAGTTTAAATAACACTGTGGTATTTCCAAAATGTACAAAGCCTTATAAGTTCGCTTCTTTTGTCAGATATAAAAATTGAAGTTTTGTTCTATATATTGTCTCACATTACTGATAAGTTTCCTTCTGCAGCCAAAAGTGGAAGATAACCATTTCTCAATTCTCAGCAAGATTGATTTCACAATAGAGTATGATGAATTCTTATGTCTGACATTGAAGGAAAGTATCGGGGACAACTGGAAAGGAGGCGCAGCGAGTAGTTACCCTACTTGCTGACAGTATCGTCATCCCCCTTACCATGCCCCTGTGCCAACATATTCCGCATGTGATTCTTTGACAACCAAACTGAGCGCTATCCATCTGCTGCATCTTAGAACATCAGTCATGGACCGGAGAAGGGTAGTCTGCAGCAGTGAGGTAGAGGAAGGAATATTCTACAGAACATCAGCAACAACTGATTAGGAAGAGTGGTGCAAGTAGAGGCATGAGACATGCCAACCAATTAAGAAAACAACTCACACAACTCACACAACTTCAGAAGTTGATATATACCATGAAAAGCCAACTCCATCCTTTCACCAAACAGACAACTATCTGAATGGAACTCAGTGTGTTATAAGAATTACTAAAATGCCATATTATGCAAGAAAGAGAGAAACGAAGAGATACCTGGACAATTTTAGGAAAGAGCCTCCGTTCTATAAAAAGTACTCTCCCATATGGGCGGCATCTCCATGGTCTCTTGACTTCTATCGATAACAACCATGGTTCTTATGATCATCTCAAACTGAGTAGGTCCGAATTTCGAAGATGAGAGCATGTAGCATACCAGTTTTTCAGCCTAGGAAAGATGCCCGCTCTAAAAAACAACATGATGAAGTTGGAGACGTGAAGATTGGGAGAGAATACCATGAACCCTGGTGCACGGTTACGACAGACATCACAAAGAAAAGCGGTGGGCGGGCAATCAGTCGACGATGCAGGCTATATCTAACAAAACCATCATCAAGTGGTGGGACTGCACATAGATGTGTGGCATGCACCATAAACTTTGACACTTTTAGGCCAAGAAAGAGGGAAAGCAAGAAATACCTGGACACTTGTAGAGTATTACCTCCGTATTCTTAAAAAAGAATACTCTCCTGTATGGGCAGCAGCATCGCCATGGTCTCTTTACTTCTCAAGATAACAATATCGTTACTGTAATCATCTCAAACTGAATAGGTCTACAAATCTGAGATGTATCTTACCGATGCTTCGAAGATGAGAGCATGTACCATACCAGTTTTGCAGCCGAGGAAAGACGCCTACTCTGAAAAATATCATGATGGAGCTGGAGACGTAAACATTATCAGAGAATATAATGGTTGCATGCTAAGTTACGACAGACATCAAGAAAATCACTGGACAATCAGTCGAGGATGCACATAGATGCGTGGCATGCACCATACCTCGACCACTGCAATCCATGAGCGTGGCCGGAAGCAGTGTTGCGTCCGGTGGAAGTAATCTGCTCCGTACTTCCATCATGATTGACCGCACATGTCCCTCCTCCGTTGCATCAGCCATCGTGGATTGCATTGTTGTCTGAACTTGCATGTTCTGAAGATTCAAAGGCTACATCAATTCACACTGGAAGCACTATATAATTGATTTCTTCAAATTACATAGAACAACAATAACTGATCTGATTACTCACAAAAACAAAAATAGCATGGATCTGAATGGAAGGAGTAGAGAACATCACTTGCCTGTGATGAGCGAGAAATTCGAGGGGCCGTCCACCAGATGTTGGGATTGCACCGGCCAGGCGAATTCAGGAGAAAGGTAAGCGTCCTACATCAGATTGTCTTGCTAGCTTTGCCAGTGGTAAACCAATCTGCACATTACAAAGAGGACGTCGTGAGGAAGAGCTCTCGAGGCATAGCAGTGCCCACGGATGGAGAGGAGAGACTACGGAAGATCCAAAAGTCCCGTGCAGAGCGGCGGTGACCACGTCCATATGAGAGGCGGCGGCGGCGGTGACCACGTCCATAGGAGAGGAGGCGGAAGATCAGACTTTTACTTGGTTTCATATTAGGTTTTCATCCAGAAACTTGAGTACTTTTAGGGTGTCTATCTCATGCACGATTTAGATTAGACCCAAATGAGAAGGATACGATGGGGTTGTTTGGATTAGAAGAATTTAGAATTAGTTATTAGAATACATGCGCATCTCAGAATCAACACGGGTCGGACATAGCAAGTTAATCATGGCCTTTGTTTTTTTTATTATGGCTAGCTAATCTAAACCGTTGGTTGTTTGTTGTTTTAATAATATAATAGATATACTTGTTGACAAGGTTGATCAAGTCTTGCCACCAAATAAATTTTTCATGACATAAGAAGAAATAAACCTCAAATCAATCATGTTACCTTATATTGTATTGATACGGATCCAATCACAATAGTTTGATATCCTTCTTTAGGCTCATATATAGGATAATCAATAACTCCCACTTTGATAGTTCTCAAATTAGAAATTGTATTAACTCCATATACTTTATCAATCCTCTTGGGAAAATAAACAGTATGTTCCTTGTCATCAACATTGAAAGTGACTTTTCCTTTATTGCAATCAATAACAGCCCCTGCAGTGTTAAGAAAAGGTCTTCTAAGAATAATAGACATATTATCATCTTCAGGCATTTCCAACACAACAAAATCCGTTAATATTAAGCAATTATGAGCAACTTGAACAGGAACATCCTCACATATACCAACAGGAACAGCAGTAGATTTATCAGCCATTTGCAAAGATATATCGGTTGGTATCAACTTATCTAAATCAAGTCTCTTGTAAAGAGAAAAAGGCATCACACTAACTCCTGCTCCCAAATCACATAGAGCAGTTCTAACATAATTATTCTTGATGGAACAAGGGATAGTTGGTATACCTGGGTCTCCCAGCTTCTTTGGAACCTTGCCATTAAAAGAATAATTAGCAAGCATAGTGGAAATTTCCTCATTAGGAATTTTCCTTTTGTTAGAGACAATATCTTTCATATACTTTGAATAAGGAGGCAATTTAATAGCATCGATCAAAGGGATTTGCAAAAACAAAGGTTTCATCCAATCACAAAATTTATTATAGTGTTCTTCCTCCTTTGATTTTAGTTTCTTAACAGGAAAAGGCATTTGCTTTTGAACCCAAGGTTCTCTTTCATTACCATGTTTCTTAGCAATAAAATGTTCTTTAGTGTACTTTTTATTTTTAGCATGCTTTTCAGGTTCATCTTCAACCTCTTCTTTATCAGAAACATCATTCTTATCATTATCTTTATCATGTTCATTACCACTTTCAGTTTCAGCATCAGAAATAGAAATACTGTTAGGATCATTAACAGGTTCAGAAGATTCTACAACAGTTTTATGTTTCTTCTTCTTTTTATTAGAAGGACCACTAGTTTCTTTAGTTCGTTGAGAATCTTGTTCAACTCTTTTGGGATGCCCCTCAGGATATAGAGGATCCTGAGTAGAAACACCACCTCTAGTTGTTACTTCATACGCATGTTTTTCTTTAGAAGTATTTTTTAACAAGTCAGTTTGCACTTTAGTGAGTTGATCAATTTGAGTTTGAACCATATGAAAATGTTTAACAAGCATCTTAACATCATTGGAGGTTCTCTCCACAATATCATGCAATTTACTAATAGCTTGAGAATTTTCCATTAGATGATTCTCTACTCTCATATTAAAGTTACCTTGCTTAACAATATAATTATCAAATTCATCTAAACATTGATCAGGAGGTTTTGAGTAAGGAATGTCTCCCTTATCAAAGCATTGAAGAGAATGTACCTCAATCGTGGATGAAGGGGGAGTTATCTTACATAAATCTTCTATGGGAGGTAAATTCTTCACATCTTCAGATTTAATACCTTTCTCTATAAGAGATTTCTTGGCTTCCCTCATATCTTCATCATTTAATTCAATCATACCCCTCTTCTTCAATATTGGTGTTGGGGTTGGTTCAGGTGTAGTCCAATCATCATGATTTTGGCTTATTCTAGCCAATAATTTCTCAGCTTCGTCTGGAGTTCTTTTCCTGAAAACACAACCAGCACAACTATCTAGGTATGCCCTAGACTTAGTGGTTAGTCCACTATAAAATATATCAAGTAAGTCATGCTTTTCCAAATCATGTCCAGGCCGAGCTCTAATAAGAGAGCAAAACCTTGCCCAAGCTTCAGGCAATTTCTCCCCATCTTCCTGGTCAAAACTATAAATTTTCTGCAGAGCAATATGTTGAGCACTAGCAGGAAAATATTTTCGAAAGAAAACATCAAGCAAACCACTTAGACTATCAATAGAATCAGGAGGCAAACTATTATACCAAGTTTTAGCATCATCCTTTAATGAGAAAGGAAAAAATTTAGCAACAAAATAAGTACGCTTCTTAATATCATCAGAAAACAAGCTACTCAAAGTAGAAAGCTCATTCATGTGCTCTACAACACTTTCTTTTTCAATACCACAAAAAGGTGTTTTCTCAACAATAGATATATGAGAAAAATCATGAGAAAAATCATAATCCTTATCCTTAATGTTTATAGGAGATGTGGCAAATTTAGGATCAGGGGACAATTTATATCTAACAGCATGTTGTGCAAGAAGCTTTTTAAGGTTACTTACACCAGTAGTAGCATTATATTTATCAATAAAATCATCATCAAGTTCCACATAATCTTCATCAGGATCATCACTAGAGTGTTCAACAGACTCAGGTGAATTAACAAGTGTAATAGTATTTTCATTAGGAATTTCAGTATTTTCAATTTGTCTAGACCTAGCAATTGTAGCATCTAGAAAAGGACCTAATGAACCATTATCATCAAGCACGGTAGAAGCGTCATCAAAATTATCGGAGGAATTTTCAGATTCAGCGAAGTACCAACACGTGAAGCTTGTGGTGGTGAAACAAGTTGACTTATCACGGATGGTGAATCAAGAGCAGCAGAGGTACTCGAGTTGTACCTTTTCTTGTAGTGGATGGTAATATGGCGACTTTAGCATCGCGAGTTTTACCCATGAGGGAGGATTTGCAGCGAACAATATCAATTCGAGTGAACTTGCAAATAAAGCTATGCTCCCCAGCAACGGCGCCAGAAAATAGTCTTGATGACCCACAAGTATAGGGGATCGCAACAGTCTTCGAGGTAAGTAAAACCCAATTTATTGATTCGTCACAAGGGGAGCCAAAGAATATTTGTTAGCCTTAACAGTGGAGTTTTCAATTCAGCTGCACCTGGAAACAGACTTGCTAGCAATAGTTTATCAGTAGCAACAATTTTATAGCAGTAGCAGTAGTGAAATATAAGCAGCAGTGTAATAAAGACAACAGTAATGATTATAGTAAACAGCAAGATTAAAATACTGTAGGCATAGGGATGGATGAACGGGCGCTGCATGGATAAGATAACTCATGTAATAATCAAGACTAGGCATTTGCAGATAATAATAAAACAGTATCCAAGTACTAAACAACCATAGGCATGTGTTCCGTATATAGTCGTACGTGCTCGCAATGAGAAACTTGCACAACATCTTTTGTCCTACCGGCCGGTGGCAGCCGGGCCTCTAGGGAAATTACTCGGTAATTAAGGTACTCCTTTTAATAGAGTACCGGAGCAAAGCATTAACACTCCGTGAACACATGTGATCCTCATATCACAGCCTTCCCCTCCGGTTGTCCCAATTTCGTCACTTTGGGGCCTCGGGTTCCGGACAGCAATATGTGTATACAACTTGCAGGTAAGATCATAAAACAATGAATATCATCATGAATCAATAACATGTTGATCTGAAATCATGGCACTCGGGCCCTAGTGACAAGCATTAAGCATAACAAGTTGCAAAAATATCATAAAAGTACCAACAACGGATACTAGGCACTATGCCCTAACAATCTTATGGCTATTACATGAACAATCTCATCCAATCCCTACCATCCCCTTCAGCCTACGAGCGGGGAATTACTCACACATGGATGGGGGAAACATGGATGGTCGATGGAGACGCATCGGTGGCGATGATGGCGATGATCTCCTCCAATTCCCCGTCCCGGCAGGGTGCCAGAACGGAGTTTCTGATCCCGAGATTGGGTTTCGCGATGGCGGTGGAGTTCTGGATGTCTTCTCGAAAAGTGGTCGAACCCCCTCGCGTTTTTAGGTCAAGGGCTTTAAGTAGTCCAGAGGGGAGCGTCGGGGGCTGGCCGAGGCGGCGTCACCATGTGGCGGCGCGGCCCAGGGGCCCACCGCGCCGCCATGTGGTGTGCGCGCCTCGTGGGCCCCCTCCGTCACATCTTCTGGCTCCGTGAGTCTTATGTAAAAATAGGCCCTTTGCAATTATTTCCGGGGATTTTCTTGAAAGTTGATTTTCTGCACAAAAATAAGACACCCGGGCAATTCTGCTGAAAACAGCGTTAGTCCGTGTTAGTTGTATCCAGAATACACAAATTAGAGGCAAAACAATAGCAAAAGTCTTCGGGAAAGTAGATACGTTTTGGACGTATCACTGACGAGGCTCGACAGCTATCTGTGGACCTGATTGAGGAAGCTCGGAACTGAGCTGACCAACATTCCACCATTTAACAGCAGAAACTCCGACGCTACCATAGTCGTCGAGTTCGGAACCGCTCGTTCATGGTCGGAGACTTGGTCCTCCGCCTTCGTCAGGTGAAAGACCATAAGTTGCAATCTCCATGGGAAGGACCCTTCGTCATCACAAAAGTGCTCCACAATGGATCGTACTACCTCGTCGATTTCTGGGAACTAAATGATAGACCTGCTAATTGGTACCGAAAACGCAAACGGGAGGATCCGGATGACATTTACGATGAAACAGATCGTCCCTGGAATATAGCACAGCTACGTCCTTTCCACACTTAGCATTTTCCGCATTACATACATTGTAATATCTATGATACATGATCAATGAAATAAAGCATATGGTTCACTCTTAGAGTCTTTTACCTCCTTTAGTTTTTCATTTTTGGATTGTGTATGTTTTCCGACTAAAACCGCAGAGCTGGATCTTTCTGCCTAGGCGTGTATGAAAGTTGTGATTTTCAAAAATCATCCTTTCGGACGTAAGCTTAAGTTTTCTGGTGGAAAAGTTCTCCGTTGCGAACTCATGGATTCCTAGTAGCGACTTCCGGCACCTTGGCTGGGGGCTTCTTTCCGCGGTTATTGACGGATTGCCATTGGGCTTTGTCGCCGCAGGCGAGCGTTTCCGGCTAAAGGTCTTCCGGCTCGTGGAAGGTCAAGTGAGCAAGCCAGAAAACTTAGAAACTAGCACTTGCTTTTCAAACAGATGAAACATGCAAATATATTTAACGAGTCGCATGATAAGTTTCCGCCACATGCAATTGTTTCATCCCTAGCTACTTAAAAATACTTAAGTTATATTACAAACCCACTCCGGGGTCAAAATGATGCATTTCTCTATTTTCAACAGGATTTAACCGGAGGATTGTTCGTCATCCTCCGAAGCTTCGTATGTAGAGCCCTCGCTAGAACCATCATCGGAGCCTTCGTTCGAGCGGTTTGCACTGGAGCCGGATCCCTCCTCGACATCTTCATCGTCCTCGTCGTCCTCGGCGTCGGCAAACCCTTCGGGAAGCGCATACTTGTTATTCCAAAGCGAGTGATTCACTCATTCGGCAAACAGCCTGTCGTATCCCTGGGTTTCCGCGAGGGCGGACTTGATGTTGGTGGCCTTGGGAACTCCGTGAGCAATGCTTGCAAAGCTCATGGTAGGGAAGTGCGCTTTGCACATCGCCAAGGTGATGGAGGCAACCCCGCGGGAAGAAGACCCTTGCCAGTCCTTGATGAGATCCGGCACCATCCGCATGAGCTTGGTCATCATGTCGATGAGTGAGGTTCCGGCTCTCTTCAGCGATAGGGACTTGGCAATTCCAAGGCAAGCGTCGAAGAGATTGTCGATGGAGTTCCGTGCTTCTTCATATGCCTCCGTCCTGCTGAGGGTAGACTCTTTGGTCCATTCAAATCCGAGAGATGCTGTAAAAATGGTATGATTAGTTTCTTCCGCAACGGAGGCCGAACGAGAAATATGAAGCAGCCGGAATAAGTGTGAAGTCCTTACGGAAGATCATTTTGTCAATTTTCTCCGCCTCTGTCTCGTAAGCTTTTGTTTTTTATGCCAGAGTCTTGACCCTCTGATTGCTCTTCTTGAGATTATCAGCGAGTTCCGACATGGCTTGAGCATGTTTCTCCTCGAGTTCCCTCTTCGCCTTGGTTTCCTTCTCGGAGGATTCTTTGAGGAAATTTTTGAGGGATTCATGCTCGGCCTTGAGGACTTCAAGCTCGGTGGAAATTTCTTTGATGGAGGGGCGGTTGGCAATCTCTTCTGCAAGGCGGAAAGTAAAGAACAACGAAGTTATACACTGAACTTGTTCACTCTAGGAACGCGTTGAGAAGCTTGGGGCCGATCCGGAATCCTTACCTTCATGGTTTTTCACACGGGTCTCCTGGATTGTAATGGCCTTCTGGCTATCCGCGTAGCTCTTGTGCAGCCCTTCGATCTCCGCCTTCTGCTCCAGCACAAGCACACACAGATCTTCGTGCAGCTTGCGAGTGTTCTTTGAAGCAAATACAAAGGTTAGCCGGAAATTTAAAATATGGGGGGCTGGACGCGAAGTAAAAATCCTTGTGCTAGGAAAATTTTAAGTTTCCGCCAAGGTCTACAGTTAAAGAATCAGCTCACACATATTACCCGGAAAATGTCTAAACCAATGCTTGGGGGATAGTGTTACCTGGTGCACGTTCTTATGCTTGGCGAAGAAGATCTTGAGCTCACCCTCAAGTGTCGTCAGCACTTGTTGCTCTGTTTCCGGGTTCCCCCACACCTCGTCCATTAGATGTGACACTTCCGCGTGGCATTGGGAGAAGGGAACTTCCTGCAGAACCGGAGACTAGTGTGTGGGTGCGTCTGGGGCGTACCGGTCGCACCACTTAACGGCAACTTTTGTTTGGCATCATTAGCCGTAGCCTCAGCCGAGGTGACATCAAGTTCTTCTGGCGGAGGATGGGACGAGGACGCGCCTTTGCCGGACTCGCCCTTGCCGGATTCGACGTTTGGTTCCTTGGGAAGGTCATCAAGGTTGATGACGTCCTTGGGATCCGACATGGCGGAAGAATAGGCTTTTGGCGGAACCTCCACCTCCGGCATAATGGGCATCGTGGCAGGTGAAGGCTTGGCCTTTTTCTTGGGATTCTTGGGGGGCTTGCTTCCGAAACTTTTGCTGCACAAACAAGAAAGGCGTAACACTTAGTAGATGTTGGCTTACAGTAGCAAAAGAGTTTTAGACGGAAATCAAGTACTTACGAGGATGATAGGAAAAACTGCACGATGCTGGGTTGGGACTGCTGGCTGGTGTCGATCTGCTTGAGGCGTTTCTTCTCCACCTCGGCTTTCCGGGTGGCCGCAGTGCTTGGCGCTTCGCGGGCACGCTTGGAGGCTGGGCTGGAGGAAGCACCCCTCTTTCTTTTGGCGGGAGGCGGAGCCTCGGGGACTTCCGCGTCGGACGTGGCCTCCGGGTCGGTGTTGCCCGCGTGAGGGACCCGGGTTAGAGTTCCGAGATCCTTCTCCTCGAGGGCATCAAGCTAGGCACATGCAAAGTACTTAGACAAATATTGCAAAGAACAAAAAAGAGAACCGGTGGTTAAGACAAGAAATGTACCGCGATCCCGGAGCCGTTGGTGTGGATGTCAATATTGCACACGTGGATCCGAAGATCACGCAGAACCTTGATCAGCACCCGGATCCGTTTGTCCAGGGCGTCGGCGGAAAGGTTGTCCTTGGAGGCGCGCATGAGATCGTCGCGCCCCATGTAGTGGAACATTAAGCGGTCCCGGTGCTGAAGAGGCTGGATCCGCTTCGTGAACCAGGACATGGTCAGACCTTCCCCAACAGCCCATCCTCCGTCAGCTTAGAGATCCGCCTAACCACTCGAGTCAATTGAGGAGATTCGGAAAGATGAGGGCATTGGGACCAGGCTGGAGTCTCGCTGGCGGGGCCATCCTTGAACTCCGGAAGCACCTTTGAGCTAGCCGGATCGGAGACGTCCTTCAGGTAGAAGAAGCCTCCAGACCAGTACCGCACAGACTCGTGATGGTCTATGTGCGGATAGATGCGGCCGGGGCAGAGCTTTAACGTGATGCTTCCGCAGGTGGCAAGAGAAGAAGTTTGCGAAACTTTCTCCTTCTTGACAGAGAAATAGTATTGGAAGAGAGAGTGATCCGGGGTAACCCGGAGGTGGCCTTCACACAGCGTGACGTGGTTGCTGATGGCCAAGATGTTGTTCGGCGAGATGTTGTGAGGTTGTAGTTGATACGCCTTCAGGATTTCCGTGAAGATATCGCTGGGCGGAAGCGAGAAGCCTCGCTCGATGAGCGCCTTGGTCACCACCCAGTCTCCGGCTTCGGGCGCTGGAGTTAGGGAACCCGGAACTGTTCGCCAGGATCCGGGCTTTAGGAATCCCTCCGCCTTGAGGTTACGGAGGTCGGTCTCGATGGTGGTGCAGGGCCACCATTTCCCCTTGGCTTCTCTATCGCGTGAGCGAGCTTTGGATTTCTTGGCGGCAACCTCCTCCACCTTCTTCTCCATTTGCTTGGCTCCGGTAGTTTCCTCCGGGTTGGCTGACGTCCCTTCGATATTTTTGCCGGAGTCCTTTGAAGGTTCCAGCTGAACGGGGACGAAGGAAGGAGGGGCGGAGGATATTGGGGTTGCCGCGATCGGCTCAGACATTGACGGAGGCGGAGTTGAGGAAGACATCTACGAAAGAATGCGAGTTAAGTAACTTTAGCCGGATCCTTTGTTTACACCTTAGTCATCCCTACCAAAAATGGCGAAGAAGCTGAAGCTCGAAGGACTTACCGGAATGGTTTTCGCGGTGGTCGGAGTCGCCGACAGTGAGGTTTTCGCTGCGGTGGCTCGCCGGACTTAAGAACAGGACGAACTCGATGAACAGCTCGCGACGGCGTTCGAACTCCGGCGATCTTCCGGTGAACTCCGGTACGGCGGAGGAGGAGCTCGGAGGCGGCGCTGTGATGAGAGGTGAAAAGGGGGGTGAATGAATGATTAGGGTGAACGGTGAGATATTTATAGGCTGAGGGAAGAGATTCGTGCTCCGCATCCTGTGGTCGGAACGCAAGCGTCGCGCCGTTGGATGGTTGACACGTGTCGAAAACCCTAAGCGGTAAAAATGTCTAAGGATAAGTTACCGCTCAAATCGCCCAAAAATGGCGCCAAGATTGGCGGAACCGTTCGAACCCTTCGAGGTTCCGGGTGATAATTTGAAAACAACTTACCGATATCTCAGCAGAGGAGTAACCCGGAGATGCGTTGTAAAGATGATGTCGATGGATGAAGTCCCGCGAGATGAAGGTTTTTTCCAGCATAAAAGCTGGAAAAGAAGAAATCGTGAAGTTGGAGTTCTTCAAGTTTCCCCATGTTACCGAGAGAATTGTCGGAGACCATAATGCTACTGTTGTGGGTATACTTCATGGGTGTACCATCGACAGTTCCTGGATCCGGCAAGCCCGGATGGCCCATAGACGGTGGTGGTGGCATGAGGCCCATCGGGCAGCCCAGTTGCTGTGGATCAAGAAGGATGAAGTCCAGCCCAGGAACAAGGTGCCGGATCCACCAACCGACATTGGAAGTCGGATCCGGCCTGGCCCATCAGGGGCAGCCGGATCTGGTACGACATATAAGGGAAGACGGATCCTTGACGTACACGGCAAGATATTGTACCGTAGTTAGGCAACTTGTATTCCGACTAGGACTCTCCATGTAAACCCTAGATCCGTGCGCCTTTATAAGCCGGATCCTGGGAGCCCTAGAGGCACAACCACAACTCATTGTAACAACGCGAAAGCGCCCAGATAATACCAGACAAGCAGCAGTAGGCCCTATCTTCGAGCAGGTGTTCTGAAGCTGGGTAAATCGCGTACCACCGTCCCGAGGACTCTCCGCCCTATGGACCCTACTTCTTCTCCCCCTCGTGAGGATCCCTCCTATGAGGCACCGTCGAATAGGCAACGACACTATCCTCTCCGTAACATCGTGAATTTGATCCACTTGGCCGAGGGTAACGCGGCGCTGCAGAGAGATGTTCTTATGAAGCTCATAGTGCAGCTCTTGTTGTTCCTACAACAGTGAGAAAGAAGGATAAGTTCCGATTGCATATAATTAAGTGTAGATCTTTTTGAAGTATCATTGCCGAAAAATTTCCGACATGACGCTTGAGGGATACTACGACACTTTAAATTTTCTCAGGATAGTTTACTCAAAGTATCAAGGTGCAAACTACGCCTGGTTTCCGCCTAGTTACTTGGGGGCTACTGGGAAGATTTTTTTACCTTGCGCTTGCACAGAAGTTTGTCGAAAAACTCCCAGGTTTCCCTTTTGTGATTCTGAATGTCGGAACATTCAGCATCAGCCTTGCCCCATGCGTTGTTCAACATGGAGTTCAGCAAATCCTGCCCGAGCGCCCATTTCTCCGCCTCTGTAAGCTTGTTGAATAACTTGGTGGAGTACACCTTGGACGGAGCATAGATCTCGGAAGGGTCGCCAAATTTGGCCAAAAATACGATGGCATCATGAGCCGTAGCTTCAGCCTTATCTGCAGAATTGACTTCCGCCTCCTCTTGACCCCTGTCTTGGGCTTCCTCAGGGGCAGCTCGCTTTGTGGCGGAGCAGCTTCCGTCTTTTCTCCCGCTGCTCACTGGAATTACTTCCACTTGAGTTTCGGTGGCGGAATCAGGAGTGGGTTGAGCTTCAGGCGGAGTAGGTTGGGGAGCTTTGTTGGAGGTTCTTGGTGGAACTGGTGTGGCGGGGCCAATGGCCGGTGATGTCCGGAGAAAGCTGGTAATTGGCTTCTAGGTATTAACCCGCGAAGCGATGATCTTCTGGTTCCTGAACCAAGTAAAGAAAATATATAAGCGACAAGTTTTAGCTTCACAATAGAAGAGTCTATATTAGGGAACACTTACGTGGCTCCGGGAAGTAGCGGGCGTGTCCCTTTTCCGGATGTAGCTAGCAACTTGATCCGATCACGCTCCGCCTTCCGGGAGTCGAGGCGTCGAGGGCCAGAGGGAGCGGTGGTTTTTGACTTCTTGGCGGAGGCCTCACCGCTGGCTCCGACATCAGTATCGGAGACCTTGGCGCGGGGACGTTTGGTAGCGCGAGGGGCGGTTTTCTTCTTGGGAGCATGTTCCTCCCCCTCGTCTTCGTCCTCCGGATCCTCCTCCACCTTTCCAGTGTCTGTAGGTATACGAAAAATATCTCTCAAGCTTTCCTCCGCCAAAGTGTTGAGCTGAAAGAGGAAGCGTTGAAGAAGTTAGAGCAGTTCAAAAAATAAGAAGTAAAATGAATAAGTGAGAAAACATACCGGAGGGCATTTATTGTTGATCTCCGGGACCTCCTGGCCCCGGGTGAGCTTCACAAGTGTCCGGATCCTCTTGTTCAGAGAATCCGCCGACAAGTTGTCCTTGGTCGCCCGCAGCTGGTCGTCGACCCCGGAGTACTCGCAGATCAGCCGCTTGTTGTACTTCAGCGGCTGAATCCGGTGGGTAAACCAGCTCAAGGTCAGGTCCATTCCGGTTAAACCGTCATGGACCAGCCAAGAAATTCTCCGAGCCATCCTATCAAGCACCGGATGCTGAGTGAGGTTTGGGATGAAGCTCTAGCTGGCGAGCTCCTCCGGAGGGTTGTTGATGAAAGCATGGAGGCCGTCGTGGCAGCCCGGAACGGAGATGTTCTTTAGGTAGAACCATGCGGCGTTCCAATACCGGACGAAGTCATATGAGGCGAGAGTCGGAAATATCCTTTTGGTGCGGAACACGAAAGTCATGCTGCCGCAGTTCACCATGACTTTGTCCTTTGTTTCCTTCTTCACTCTGTAGAAGAACTGCCAGAGACGGACGGCTGGTCGAATCCGAGGTACCCTTTGCAGAGGGTTGCGAAGTTGGAGAGGAGGAGGAAAGAATTGGGGCAGATTTTATGTGGCTGGAGTCCATAGGTGCTGAGCACCGATAGGAAGAATTCGGAAGGCGAAAGCGAGAGGCCTCGCTCCACCCATGCTTTGGTCAAGACCTGCTCATCGCGTTCCGGGGTCGGAGTGCTGGAGTCCTTGTTGAAGCTCCAGGAATCCGGAGCCACAAGCCCTTCCTTCTCGAAGGCTCTGAGCTCGACTCGGTGATTTCGCTGGGCCACCATTGGCCTTTCGCCCCCTCTCGGTTCCGGGCTTTGGAGCCTTTCTTCTGTTCTGCCTCTTGAACCTTGGCTGCCATTCGAGCTTGCCCTTCTAGCTCCGCTTGGATTTCCTCTAGAGTTGGGATGTGTCCAAGGAGATTGTTGGAAGATGCGAAGTAAGGTTGAGCTAGCCTGGTGTCGGAAATGTTTGGTGAAAGGAATCCTACGGGTTCAACGAAGGTCGGTTCCGTAGAGTTTGGTGGTGGGCTACTCGGAGAACTATCGGTGAACCTAGGCGAGATATTGGACATGTTTCCGGCTGCATGCATGATGATAAAAGCTTAAGAAGCCGGATCCTACTGAAGTCTATCTTCTACAAGTCCGGTGGACTTACCGATAATGGCGTGGTGGTTCCCCGTGGCGCCGACGAAGGAAGAGGATGCGGACTTAACGCGTTGGCCTCCGGCGAGACCACGAATCGGCGGCGGAGTGAATTTCTCGATCAAACGCGTGCAACTCAGGTTGAGGAGGACCTTGGAGCAGCGAAGCTTGAAGGTTTCTGGGAAGGAGCTCGCCGGCGTGAGATCTATCGGGCGGAGCTGGCGCGAGGTTGAAGACAAAGTGGTGAGATGCGGTGAAAGAATGAAAGTGACCGTGCGGTCGGGGTATTTATAGGCCCTGCGCGGAGATGCATGTGTTGGATCCTACGGTGGGAGCGGAATGGGAGCGCCGTTGGATGACCGCCACGTGTCCTGGGTCAAATGCGGTGAAATGGACGCAGTGGTGACCTAATTGCACGTCTCCGAAATTTCCGGCTAAGATTCGCTGATCCGAAAATTTAGTGCGGGAAAAGGGGAAGTTATGTGCGACGTGAGCTAGAAATCTGCTAAGTTACCATTACGAAAGAACGAATGATTTCCGGTCGAATGAATTCGGAATCGATGAAGTTTTCGAAGCTCTTCGAGATTCTCTTCGGATCCGGACAGAGATAGGCGGAGGAATGACGAATCTTGAAGAACTTCGGGGGCTACTGTTGTGGGTATACTTTATGGGTATATCAACGACGTGGTCTAGATCCGGCAAGCCCGGATGACCCATAGATGGTGATGGTGGCATATGAACCATCAGGCGGCCCAGTTGTTGTTGATATAAGATGGATGAAGTCCAGCCCAGGAACACGAGCCGGATCTCAACCGACCTATGTAGTCGGATCCATGGAGGCCCATGAAGTATCCGGATCCAATACGACATATAAGGAAAGGTGGATCTTTGACGTGCACGGCAATGTAATATTCTGGCGCCTTTATAAGCCGGATCATGGGAGCCCTAGAGGCACAACCACAACTCATTGTAACAACGCGAAAGCGCCCAGATAATTCCAGACAAGCAGCAGTAGGCCCAGTCATCGTGCAGGTGTTTCAAAGCTGGGTAAATCGCGTACCACCGTTTCGAGGAATCTCTGCCCGATGGCCCCTACTTCTTCTCCCCCTCGTGAGGATCCCTCCTCCGAGGTACCATCGAATAGGCAACAACACTACTTATTGTGAACCATTTTCGTGAAACCAAGTTGACTCATCTAAATTAGTAGATTATATGTATTCAACTTCGTCGGCCACACAATTCGTACTAGCTAGTGGGCTGAAATTGGAATATGTGCCCTAAAGATGTGGTACCCCAAAACAATGGCATACATGCTCGTCGCATCCAAGTAGCACCACAAGGCTGACATCGCGAGTGTGTGGCCTAAATTTGGAGTTAAGCCAAAGGTGATTCAAAAAAATGAAAAAATGGCAAACCAAAGATAGATCATTCATAAAATCTAGCACCACTGGAGTTCACTTATCTATTGGCTTTCTACCCCCAGGTGAGCTTGCATGGTTCCTGCAAAAACCATGGCAAACTTTCAAACCAAGACCCAGATTTTTTCAAATATGTGCAACTTTCCATATCCAATAACTTCGTAAAGTAGTTTTTTTTGTTTACCACACATGAATTAGAATTTTCTTATTGTCATTAGTGTCCAAAGGGGACAAAATTGGGTGTTGTTTTGAAGTTGCAAACCAAGTGTACTATGAACACTGCCACCAATCCTACTTTTGTGACCGAGGGACATGGTACGATGATCATTTCAAATAGTTCATTAATTGTCTGATTGTGTAGCCATATATTGAATTATATTTGCATTTAATCTATTTAAATTCAAATATGAATGGCAGTCGGGGTGCATAAAGTACATGCTTCTCAACATTTTTTTTTGAAAAAATACACGGAGGTGCTCCGAAGGTGAGGAACCCCCAAAAATGGCCAAACACATGTGATGCACAACTAGCAAGTAGCTCTAAAGGTGTGAAACCCCAAAACAATGAAAATACGGGCGCGTTTGGTTGCCTGGGCTGAATTCCTGCATGGCTGGCGCAACTCGATGGGGGCATTGCGCGTTGAAAACGGGCCATGGGCCAGTTTTTGCCGGTCGTTTGGTAGCCTGTGAGGCCTTTTGCGCGCCGGAGAAGGAACCCATGCCCCATCGTTTGGTTGCCCGTTTTCAGCCCATCTTGCACGGAGGAAAACAGGAATCAGCTGTTTGGTTGCTCAAATCACAGTTCCATATCCTTACCACAATTCAAATAGGGTGAGATTACCATGCCATGGCATATTACATACGATCATAGACCAGTTAGAAGAACACGATCCTCACGATCACCACGATGAGGAAGGCGATGATGTAATCTTTGACCCGCCTGGGACGTACCTCCGGTGGTGCTCCTTGTAGAGCATGTACTTCCTCCGGCGGCAGCTGTGCTAATGGCACTGCATCATCGATGGGCTGATCTTCCAGGAGCTCCTCTTCCAGGAAGGTGAGGTACTCTTGCTGTGCCTCCTCCAATGGTGCATATCCTCGGTAGCTGTTGTTGGAGTACCATTGACCTGATCTTGATAGACTCTCCATGAGCTGTAGATTCCTCGAACCCGCCCGCGAAACACCACATACCACTAGCATGGCATAAGAAGATGTTAGCAATCACAACAATGAAGCAATTCAGATATGAGCAATAGAACAATACAAGTGTTGACATCAAATCTGAAACTAACAGGAGGCATGCATATCATTCCAAAAGTCAATCAGAAGTTTATCCTACACTAACGTGGTGTCGTCCTACCACCACAACAAAAGTGGGTGTCTCAACAGAACACCGCAAAGTTCACCATGACCTGAGGGGTTAGTATATACCACCTCATCGTACCTACAAAAAGGGGCCAAATGTTTTCATCCTAGCTACTGTTAGAATATACATCATCACATCATCATCATCATCATCATCATCATCGCCGCAGCCACCACCATGCATGCCTCCCTGAACCACCCCGTCAAGGGCACCACTACACCTTGCCGTGGTACTTGCCAAGGTAGTTCCTCAGCCACAGGACGCGGTGTGGTTCGATCATGCCGACGAAGCTGGAACCCTGGGCCTTGTGGTCAACGAGGTGGCTGAGGGCGACCATCAGATCATCCTCGGTGAAGCCAAGCATGTCCATGACCGCATTGTAGAGGTCAGGGTGCATGTCCGTCGGCTTGTTCGCCCTGATGGCCTGTGCGACCCCCTTCACAACAACAGTCATGTTGGTGAAGGCGACCAGCTCGTCGTCCGCGAAGGCACCTCTCTTCCTCTTGCCGACGGTCGGCTTCTCAGGCGCGTCGGCGGGCTTGTCAGCATCGAGGTTCACCGTGTCGGACTCCTAGGTGTCAGCATCCTCAGGTGCAGGGGCAGCAGAGCCCAGGGGCTCACTGGATCCCATGGCGTACTTGTCGGTGGCGAGGCCGAAGGAGAAGATGGTGTGCATCTCGTCGTAGTTGGCGATGGGCACATTGAGGAACTCCGCGTCCTTTGGGTGATCCTACGATACGAAGGGACAATGATGTTAGTTGTGCTCGTGGCTGATCACAAAAGTTAGTGAGGAGGACTGAGTTATTGAGGTGCTCACCGCGACGTGCCCGCAGTAGTGCTCACCCTCAAGGACGATGGATTTGGTGTCCTCGCACCACTGAGCACCACTTAGATCGCGGAGCCTGCTAATGGTGAGCCACCTCTGCCTCCACTTCCTCAGGTGGTTGTACACCTGAGTGGAGCAGACGGAGACACCACAGTGCTCAGCCTAGGCCCTTAGCCACGGAATTCAGATGGACTTCCTTGAAGCCTTTGTCAGTACGCACCCCACTCTGGATCAAGCCACACATCTTCTCCAACACGAAGTTGGACATGAAAGGAAGCTATTTCATGGTGGCATTCCTTTCCTGCTCGGACTTCAAGGCTTTCTCCACTTCCCTCCGGTTCTTGTTCTTCTTAGTGGTTGCCAACGTAGCAGCTACCTCTGCCGCTACCTAAGCCACCAGGTCAGACACGGGCAGAGGGGCGACCTTGGACTCGTACGTGGGCTGCGAATCGCGAACTTGGGGTGATCTGTGAATCCCCAACGCAGACAAGCGCTTGGCTAAATTCATCGCAGAAGAAGTCCTACACACATCAATGTACATCCTAAATCAGACAAGCAGTTCATGGCAACGTTAGCATCCGGACAAGTTCATCCTAAATCAACCAAGCAGGTCATGGCAACGGTAGCAACCAGACAAGTTCATCCTAAATCACACAAGCAGGTAATGGCAACGGTATCAACAAGACATGTTCATCCTAAATCACACAAGCAGATCATTCGACTAACCCCTGCTACAAGACCAAACCCTAGACAACACCATGGCAGTAGCAACCGGAACTGTCGAATCCTAGCAAGATCATGATAGCTCACCACAAGACCAAACCCTAGACAAGATCTGACTACTTCTAACCTAGATCTAAACATTGCCGTGGTACGGGGATAAAGGATGACTTACAGTCATGGCCGGAGGTGAAGATGCGCTGGACCAGGAGGTAGCCCAGATGTACTCGTCGCCGCCGCCTCCGCCGCTTCTGCAACCGTCGCCGACCGGAGATGCGTGCGCCTCTTACCTGCTTGTCGACGGGAGGAGGAGCTCGAAATTTGGGGGGAGGGGACAGTGGAGGAGGGGGTAGAAACAGACCATGGGGTGCGACGGGAGGTGACGGAATCCTTCCCGCCCCCCTTTTCGCTTTTCGCCGATGCGTGCCGCAGCTCCCGCCAGCTCCATTCTTGTCTCCGCCCGTGCGCCCGAATATTCCCTTTTGCATCAGCGGGCGTGGAGATTTGCCTGCACCGCTGGAAACTGCCGAACCGGGCGTTCCTCCAGGACCTAGCCCGACACTGCTTTGAAAACCAGTTCATACGACAACACGGCCTGACCCACACATCCAAACGGGAAAATTGCTCCCCCAAGCGAGCCAAGGGGATGCACGCTACGAAACGCGCCCTACATGTGCGCCATGCAATCCTGTACGAAAATGACCCTCCAACGAATCAAGTGATGCACGTAGGAAGAAATCCTAATAATGATGGAAATCCAACAAAATTCCCGTGGCATACCTTTGGGGTGTGTTCGAATCAAACGAGCCTTAGAATTGTACCAACTATTTTCATTTCTGTGCGTGACCCCGCACAGAAACCGAGGAATGTATAAGTTAGTAGTGTATGTCAAACTAGCTAAATGCCCGCACGTTGTTGCACAATAGCTGACCATTTTATACTAGTTACCTATCTTAGTGTGGATCTGGTAGATATTTTCATGAAATTGTTGTCGCTGGTGTTGATGACATTATTGGAGGATGTAGTTGTGTATGAGACGGGGATGGAATTACCTCCCTCTCATAATACTTTGAAGGAAAAATCTACTAGGAGGCGCCGCATCCCTCATCGTGTTGTGCGACGGTTCGCGATTAGAAAAAAACGCATCGCACCTTATATGAACCGGAGCAGACCCAACTGACACCTTATCCTGACATTATCTCCTCCCCTACCCCAGATATTCCCTGGCCACACACGCACCCTCGGAGCTCTGATACCAGGCCGCCGCCGGCAAGCTGCGCCACTCACTCCTTCGCCTCGCCATGCACCGCCGTCGACATCAGCCCCGCCACACGCGACCCCATGCCCGCTCGCAGAACGCCGCCGCAGCAGCCCCACCTTATCCTATGACCGCCTTGGGGAGCAGCGCGTGAGGCCGCCGCCAAGCACCGCCGCGGGTGGCCGTCACGAGCGCTGCTGCGGGGAGGCCGCCGCCGAGCACCGCCGCGAGGACCGCAGCGAGGCCGTCGAGCACGCTCCGGGATGACAGGAAGGCGCCATCGAGCCCCCTCCGAAAGGGAGGCCGTCGCCGTCTAGCACGCTCCGGGAGGGGAGACCGCCGCCGTGGAGCACGCATCGGAGAAGGCCACCGGCGCCGAGCACGCAGCATGGAGCCATGGAGGCGGCCATGAGGGGCGAGGCTGCTCTGCGCTAGGCCTGGTGCTGCTCCGTATGCTACTCTTCGCGCTAGGCCTGGTGCTGCTCTGCTTTGCCGGTGCGGATGCGTTTGTCCGCAGGGCCATGTCGGGGCTGCACAACGCCGCCGGCGAACCCCCCATGGTCGTGATGCCCCGACGAGTGGATTCTACCAGTATTAGGCTCTGTTAGATGAGCTAGCTAGCTGGTTGTAATCCCAGATGCTAGTGTAGTTGTTTTACTACTCCTAACTAAGTTGCAGTTGCCAGAATAGTTAGGAGTAGTTGACATATTAACTAGGCCATAGCTGCCATTTTTACTGATTAACAGATTAATTTAGTAGTAGTTCTCATTGTTTAAAAATAATGTGATAGTTGGACGAAAATAATATGGTTGTTGTATTAAAAAAATGTGGTAGCTATTTTCAATAAACCTAACTGATAGTTATATCAAATAACCTGATAGTTACTTGCGGTAAATCCGTCAGCGTGTTGAAATAATCTGGTCGTCGCTTGGTAGAATGTGGTAGCTACTCTCCACAATCCAAACTGATAGTTGTACCAGCAAAATATGGTAGGAGTAGTTGTTTTCGACAACCTGATAGCCGTATTAAAGTAATCTGGTAGCTGCATGAAACAATGTAGTAGCTGAATTTTAACAAACCGATAGCTATATTATATGTCACAAAAAATGGACAGCTTGTGTTGACTTGTGATTCGATTCTATGCATGTGCTGGCCTGCCTGCCAACCTGCTGTTGTCCCAACATTTCTCTGAAGCCCAACGTTTTTGCGGAAGGCCTGCCCATGCTCTTTCGGTCATTGCTGATTTTGTATCCGCCGCACGGAACTAGCTAGCGTGCGGCGCCGCCGGCTAGTCTGGTCCTACTTTGAAACCATAATAATAATATTATCCTTTTGACTAAATCTGAAACTGAATTGTAAAAGAGATAATATCTTATATTTACTAATTGGAGGCACCGTAAAAACCTTCACGTTAATCCACATCATCAAAATAATTAGAGCAATTAGATCTAAACTTTATGGTTGGGATTAGTGGAGGAAGTCGTGATTTCTGATGTACAATAGGAAGTCGTGTGACACGTTACAAATTTATCCACCATGAGATAAAAAAAATTGAACAGAGGAGAAAGCAACTTGCAGGTAATCTCTTCCCTCGATTTTTTTTCCGTGACCTTCTTGCAGACTCCGGACTTCTAATATCTCTCTACGAGACCACCGGCGTATCTTCCTCAATAAATATTCTGCGCTACCACGCTGCTTTTCTCAGGTCGTGTGGCAAGTGGCAACTTCCTCTTTCTTTCTCCTTTTGAATCTCTACTATGGCTGAATTTCGTCCCACCTCCTACTTCCGTTAGGGCTGCTGGGTACTGTGGGGGGCTCATACCATCTGCAGGCTGCAGCTTTTCCAGTGGAGAATCAGATGAAACTGCAGAGATATGCAGAATTTCAGTTCAATTTTGTTGTTACGACGAAGACGGCGGCAAGCACATCTGGATGGGAGGCAGCTGATTTGTGACTTCTGCTAGCAGTACAGATACCCTTTTGCAAGAGAAACGGTAGCAACATCAGCATTATTTTATCCCGTTATAATTACACTTCAATGCCAATGATGCAATTGATACTTACTCCGGTCCTAAGGTAATGGCTTCTCCTCTTTGATTGCTTATGGATGAAATTCAGTATTGTAATTACATTGAGTAGATCGTAGAATTCCTCCATGGTATGATGTGGAGATTCCCTGAATAAATTAAGGAGTTAAACGTGCATATGTACATATGGGAGATCGAAGAATGGCAGTCGCCATCACCCAACATCGGCGAGACTGCCGGGTGGCGCTAACGCTGAAGTCCTATTTGATTTTGTCTCCGGTCATCGTCGACTCCCTGCATTGTTGTCAAGCCTCCAACGGCATGTTAAAATCATCACAAAACTCTCAATGTTTTTTTATGGTCAAACTCTCAATGGTTTGCCTTCATATGTAGCGTTTAATCAAGGAAAACGCAGTTGTATACATATCTATCTATCTTTCAGCATTGACTTGACCCGACTGTGTTCTGTAGGGAGCAGAGGAGTGCCCACTCGGCTGATCGGCATCGCCTTCCATGGCTTCCTGCATCATATCAACCACCATCCAGACAGTCAACTTTCAAGTTAATAGGAATCTTAATAGATTTTGTACATGCCACCCCGTATTAGCCTAATTAAGGGAATTAGTTGATGTTTCCTGCATTTTTGTTATTGGATGTAGTAATATTGTTTCTTCTGAAATAAGGTTAAATTTCATTGTCTGCAGTGTGTTTCAAAATATCTAATCATAATGTCTTTGAGAGGTAAGCAAAGGTGTGTTTCCTCGACTTATATATTATGTTTTCCTATACATTTCAAAATTAAGTTTCGTCCGCAGCAGCTTCCCCTGTGAACATGATGGCATCACGTTGATCAACTGCACCAACACAGGTAAGGAAAATATACAGTCTCTTCTGTAAAAATATGTTAGCAAGGAAATAATTATCATCACACAAGTACGTTTAATTATCTCTTTGAATGGTAAATAGTTATTTCACTCCATGGTATTTACAAACACACATGATGGAAACAAGCATGGTGGACTTTTTGTAAAATAAACGGCACAGGTACGAAGTTCTTCCATTCTGAATTTTATCCAAGCATAGACTAACAACATCGAGAAACAATTTTCTCTTGGTACACTTCAGGTCCTTTTTCCTTATGGGTTTCCTCGGAATATTACAGAGCTAACACAATGTGATTCAGAAAGAATATCCATATATTTTTAGCTAACTGTATGGATTACTTGAGTTATTGAGGTTTTTATTATCAAAAATATTATAAGCTATTTTAAGTTATGATATCAGCGTGTCCTTTTTTCTCATGTGTAGCAACGAGTAGTGTATATTCAAAATGGTACGAATATTGTTGGCTAAATCAGCTTTCACCAAAATAGAAGATTTATGAATTCCGCACAGCAAAATATTTACACTGTATGGAGGCTTCCCTTATGGTAATGCAGTAAGAAAATATTTACATTATATGCACGCCACTACATGTAGTTAGTCACTGGTTCCTTTGCACTAGAAGCTCTGAACTTTGTTTAATGGGCATACTGATCTTGGATGCATATGGCGAATCAGATTTATTATATGTATCCTTACCAGAAAATTCAGTACGGTCACATATTTATTTCAGTGAAAATCCATCTGCCACATATTGGGGCTTCTACTTGAGTATCTACTTTTATAGTTATGGAATTGATTTGCCTCTGCATAAGTTTCTGGCTCTTTGAATTTCGAAATTATTTTCCAGGTACCTTAGGTTTCTCCATAAGAAGATTCTCGCCCTTTCAAATGTTTTTTTACTTATTTTTTTCCATATTTTTGGTACGCATTTAAATTGCATGGAAAGTTTATTTCAGCACTACATCTTTCAAAAAGTACTCCTCCTTTTTTTTTATTTAGATCGCCTTCTTGGTTTAGTCAAAGTCATACTTTACAAAGGTTGACCAAGAATATAACTGAAAATATCAATATTCATCATACCAAATACATATAATATGGAATTGTACTTTATGTCGATCCTAATACGATATATTTGGTAGCATAGATGTTGATATTATTTTGGTAAACTTTTAGTTAAATTTATAAAGAATTGACTAAACCCAGAACAGGAAATAATTGTGTACGGAGGGTATAACATATATAAAGGTTCATGTGTCTTACAAGAGAAATTAAGGCACCTGAACATAGTACAACAACAACAACAACAACAACCAAACCTTTCAGTCCCAAACAAGTTGGGGTAGGCTAGAGTTGAAACCCATAAGATCTCGAAACCAAGTCATGGTTCCGGAACGTGGATAGCTAACTTCCACGCACCCCTATCCATGGCTAAATCTTTGTCGATATTCCAAACCTTCAGGTCTCTCTTAACGGACTCCTCCCATGTCAAGTTTGGTCTACCACGACCCCTCTTAACATTCTCATCACGCTTTATCCGTCCGCTATGCACTGGCGCTTCCGGAGGCCTCCGTTGGATATGTCCAAACCATCTAAGACGATGTTGGACCAGCTTCTCTTCAATCGGTGCTACCCCAAGTCTCTCCCGTATATCGTCGTTCCGTACCCGATCCTTTCTTGTGTGGCCACATATCCATCTCAACATGCGCATCTCTGCTACACTTAACTGTTGGATATGTCGTCTCTTCGTTGGCCAACACTCAGCGCCATACAACATCGCAGGTCGGATAGCTGTCCTATAAAACCTGCCTTTTAGCTTTTGTGGCACTCTCTTGTCACAGAGTACGCCCGAAGCTTGGCGCCACTTCATCCAACCAGCCTTGATTCGGTGGCCCACATCTTCATCGATATCGTCATCCTTCTGCAACATGGACCCCAAATATCGAAAAGTGTCTCTCTCCGGTACCACCTGCCCATCAAGGCTAACCTCTCCCTCCTCGTGCCTAGTAGAACCGAAACGCACCTCATGTATTCAGTTTTAGTTCTACTAAGCCTAAAACCTTTCGATTCGAGAGTTCGCCTCCACAACTCTAACTTTCTATTAACCCCCGTTCGGCTATCATCGACTAGCACCACATCATACGCAAAGAGCATACACCATGGGATGTCTCCTTGTATATCCCTTGTGACCTCATCCATCACCAAATCAAAAAGATAAGGGCTCAAAGCTGACCCTTGGTGTAGCCCTATTCTAATTGGAAAGTCATCAATGTCGCCATCGCTTGTTCGAACACTTGTCACAACATTATCATACATATCCTTGATGAGGGTAATGTACTTTATTGGGACTTTGTGTTTCTCCAAGGCCCACCACATGACATTCCGAGGTATCTTATCATAGGCCTTCTCCAAATCAATGAACACCATATGAAGGTCCTTCTTTTGCTCCCCATATCTCTCCATCAGCTGTCGTACCAAGAAGATGGCTTCCATGGTAGACCTCCCAGGCATGAAACCAAATTGGTTTTTGGTCACGCTTGTCAACCTTCTTAAGCGGTGCTCAATGACTCTCTCCCATAACTTCATAGTATGGCTCATCATCTTGATTCCACGGTAATTAGTACAACTTTGAACATCCCCCTTGTTCTTGAAGATTGGTACTAAAATACTCCGCCTCCATTCTTCGGGCATCTTGTTTGACCGAAAAATGAGGTTGAAAAGCTTAGTTAGCCATACTATCGCTACGTCCCCAAGGCCTCTCCACGCCTCGATGGGGATACCATCAGGACCCATCGCCTTGCCGTCTTTCATCCTCCTTAACGCCTCCTTAACCTCAGACTCCTGGATACGTCGCACAAAGCACATGCTGGTATCATCAAAGGAGTCGTCTAGCTCAATGGTAGAGCTCTCAGCCTCTCCATTGTAAAGGTTGTCAAAGTACTCCCGCCATCTACGCTTGATCGCCTCATCCTTCACAAGAAGCCGATCATCTCCGTCCTTGATGCATTTGACTTCGTTGACATCCCTCGTCTTCCTCTCCCTAAACTTGGCCATCTTATAGATGTCCCTTTCGCCTTCCTTCGTGTTTAAACGTTGGTAGAGGTCCTCATACGCCCGACCCCTTGCTTCACTCACCGCCCGCTTTGCAGCCTTCTTCGCCACCTTGTACTTCTCCATGTTAGCTGCACTCCGTCCGGATATAGGCATCTCGAAACAGTCCTTTTTCTCCCTAATAACCTTCCGGACCTCATCGTTCCACCACCAGGTATCCTTAGCTTCCCTTCTACTTCCCTTAGTCACCCCAAACTCCTCTACAGCCGACCTTCCGCAAGCAGGTCGCCATACTCGTCCACATCATGTTTGCATCGCCTCCTTCCTCCCAAAGGCCCTCCTTAATAACCCTCTCCCTGAAAGCCTGGGATGCCTCACCCTTGAGCTTCCACCACTTTGTTCTAGCGACTTTGGCGCGCTTACCCCGCTGGACACGGATCCTAAAGCGAAAGTCAGCAACCACCGGCTTATGTTGAGGGACAACACTCTCTCCGGGTATCACCTTACAATCAATGCGAGCGCGTCCGTCTTCTCTTCTAGAGAGGACAAAATCAATCTGCTAGAGTGTAGACCACTACCGAACGTCACTAGATGGGATTCTCTCTTCCTAAAGAGGGTGTTAGCTACGACCATGTCATAGGCTAGAGCGAAGCTCGGGACATCTTCTCCTTCTTGGTTCCCGATGCCATAGCCAAAGCCCCCATGCACCCTTTCAAAACCTCGTGTTAGATGTACCCACATGGCCATTGAGGTCTCCTCCTATGAAGAGCTTCTCACCAATAGGTACCCTCCTAACCAAGTCCTCCAGGCCTTCCCAGAACTCCCTCTTGGTGCTCTCATTGTGGCCTACTTGTGGGGCATACGCGCTGATAACATTGAGGACTAAGTCCCCAACAACCAGCTTGACAAGGATCATCCGGTCCCCTTGCCTCTTGACGTCCACAACTCCATCCCTGAGGCTCTTATTGACCAAGATGCCTACTCCATTTTTGTTTGAAGTTGTCCCCGTGTACCACAACTTGAAACCGGTATCATCCACCTCCTTCGCCTTCTGTCCCTTCCATTTGGTCTCTTGGACACATAGGACATCAACACGCCTCCTCACCGCTGTATCAACTAACTCCCGTAACTTACCCGTCAGGGACCCTACTTCCAGCTACCTAAGCGTATCCTCCTAGGCTCGGCTAACTTCCTTACCCTCCGCACTCGTCGAGTCAAATGCGGAGACCCTTGCTCATTTTTCACTACACCGGGGCGTCGGTGCAGCGCGCCACTAAGGATGCGGCGACCCGACCCTTGCTCACTTATCACCGTATCCAGATCAAGATACGGCACGCCACCAAGGGGGTGACGGCCCGGCCCTTGCCCATTTGACACCACACCCGGGTTCCGATGTGGCGCGTCGCTAAGAGGGTTACGCCCCAACGAGGTTCCTTTGGGTTTCATCTCCATAAGAGTGGCTGGGTTTTTTACGTTGGCTCGCCTCGCCTATCACAACCCTCCTCCTTTACCCGGGCTTGGGACCGGCTATGTTGAGACAACATAGGCGGAGTTCACCTGAACATAGTACTCGATTATAAATGGTACATGCGAGACATTCTATGATCTTAATTTTATATTCACTTATTCAGGGATATTATTTTTAATTTTGATGAAAAGCGGTTCATTTTTTTATGGAAACAAAGTTGCATATTACATTGCTACTTACATGCTGGTAAGGTGAAAAGATCTGCATATATTTATCCTATTTCTACAGATTTTCCTCAAAATGCATCACGATCCCTCTCGCTACTGCATTTTGTAAGGCATCGGGCAAGGGTCGCACTGATTTTCTCCAAAGCTTAATTTTGTAAATAATTGAGTAATGTAGCTGGTAATTGAGTAATATGTGGTTGCGAAATCTTTGATTTCCGTGTTATCATATTGTAGTAGCAATGTTAAAATCTTTAGATTACAGACTGTGTATATATACCATTTCTTGCTAAGTCATGTATCATGTTTTGACAGATCTGAATTAACTTTGTTCCTCTATGTTGCAAACGAGTGCTCCACACATTTTCTGCATTTATAGATTGACTGTCCTGTCATGTATTGTCTTAATGGATAAAAGATTGTGTAAATTATATTACCGACATAATACATGTGGATCGATTTTAATATGTTCGATGGAACAAGCATGTCCTCCAAAGGTCATCCGTCGTAAAATTGATATATCCAAAGCTCGACAAAGACACACAACGTTACATATGTGCCATCCATAGTGCGATAAAGTAGTATACGACCTTGAATATATATGAAGTCATCATGATGTATAACCGGAAAACTATAACTAATGTTGCAACCAAACTGGGAAAAATTACATGCAAAATATCCCTTATCATTAAAAATAATTACATAAACTAGCCCGTGCAGTGCACGGGTTGACGACTAGTACTGATAATGCAATTATAACAAATGTTGAGGGGAGAAATCTTGCTGTTCTTCTTTCCCGCAGCTAAAAGCTGAAGGGTATCCAATTGCAGTTTCGGCAAGCAGACGCCAACGGCGGCTCCAGGAAAATGCTGGTGGGTATTCCCACCAGCCAAAAAAAAAATCTCAAAGCAAAAGAGAATAGGAACAAACGTGTATAATTTTCACAAAGCGTAGAAAAAACACAAACAAAAGCCTATATAGGGTATATTTTCAGTAGGACAATAAATTCAGTAAGAGTAGAATAATTATTTCAGTACAATACATAATACTAAAGCCTATATAAGCCTATATAGATGCTGCTTCCGGCCCAGCGACACTCTTTTTCCTCATCTACATTATACAGAAAAAAGTAGTAACTTATATGGTTGCATTTGCATCTAGTACTGATAGATCCTAAGATTTTATATCTGCTACTCATTCCGTTGCTGCTACTTTATATATCTACAATGCTAATTTGGTACTGCTAACTGCGAATTTTATAGGCAAATCAACTACTAAAATGAAATGGAAAGAGGGCAAAGGGGATCCGTGCGGTGCGGAGATGTACCTGGGCGTGGGCGAGTTGGAGTCCTGGAGGCTGGAGCGGTGGAGCCGGTACGCCCGCCCGCTCTCCCTTGCCTTGGCCTGTGAATCGCCGGCCGGTGGCCCGCTGCCTCTGCCTAGCCGAGCCGCCTCCGCCCGCCGCCTAGGGTTCGCCTACTTGGTCGCGGTCGGTCGCCTCTGTTCGACTCGCTCGATACGAGCGACGGAGCGAGCGAGAGGAGCCGGAGCGAGCGACTTGTGTTGCCTGATGGGCTGACCTGTGTTGGGCTATGGGCCAAACTAATCTTCTCTTTCTTAATAGATGGCCCCATTTTCTTGGTCTCACAGTGAGCCACGTAGTCTTATTAACATATTTCACATCTTCCGCATCGTTCCCAGCTGTACAGAGCGATTCTGCTCGCCAGACCGACACGTCAGAAGGCTAACAATCGCTCTTGGTGGCCAGACCCACGCGCCTCGACCACGACCTAGGTACAGTCGCGAAAAAAGGGCGGCCGACCCTGTTCCTCTTCCTCGCGGAGTCTCCTGATAAATTCGAGCATTAATCGAGTGAAAACTGATCGATGAAGCTCATCCGCCGCTTCCGTTTCCTGTAACTTAAAAAGCAGGGCATGGTGCGATCCGCCTCCAGCCCTCCACACCAATCACGCCCATAGGCCTCACGTTGGTGCCTGACCACTCCCCATCCTAATTCCTCCTTCAATCCCTAAATCGCTCAATATATTTTCCCAATCTGTCTGGTTGATCCCCAATCTGGCAGGTTGATCTCCGGTAGGAAAACCGCTCGACGTTCTACACCTCCACCTGATTCAATTGGAATTTTTTTCTGCTGCTACCTCAGGCCCTCCGAATTTCTTTGGATTTCTTGGCTTCTCAGTCTGGTCGCTGAATGCTCCTTTCGGTTCATTGACTTCTCGGACTGCTGGCCATCGCACGAACTACCTGCTGACCCTTCTTTCATTGGTACGTATATACTCTAATCTCATGCCTCCCTGTGCGGCACCTATTTACTTGCAGTGGTGTTATATATATAGAGTATATACACGTTTCTCTGATATCGCACTTGGATCAAGGGTACCACAGATATGTATTTTCGGTTACACACTGTAATTTCGATCTTTTGTCCAACATAATGGTATGGTCGTTTGCTAATAAATATGTGTGTTTTTCTCTTGCTTTTCCAGCGATACTACAGATGGCATGATGCTTATCACTGTATGTCAAAATGACAATCGTGATGTTCTATCTTCAACAGTATTGGTTCTTTCCCTGAACCTAGATTTATGTTGGTGGTAGCCATAATTTTGTTCCATCCATTAATCCTCTGTACCTTCCTATCAATTTGTTCCTGGGCTGATTCTTCATTGTATTCATTCAGGCCTTTAATGTGAATTTTGAACTAGCTAGGTGTTGTTATTATTCAAATATTATTCTATGCTGGTTTCCTCTTGATATATATATGCTACTGACCAGCGAATCATGGCTGGGAATCACTCTGACATATGTTTTACTTCTACCGGTGGAACTTCAAATGCTTTTGTGAACACTACCGATTGAAGCTGGCTAGAGTGCCTAACAGATTTTTGACCAAATGAGTGAAAAATATTTACTCTCTTTTGTCATTTAGGTTAATTCTCGCTCTCTATACAATAATATTAATTCAACTGTATCAAGCAATGCTTTAATCAGATTAATGAAATGGTTTATTTGTCTAATTGTAACGCGGGTAGTATTTTTTGCAATATTATTATTTTTGCATTATTTATTTGCAACATGCGGGTACTTAAGCAATATAAGAGAAAATAAGGATAGACAAGTAGCAGCCATGAAGTTTTGATATCTGCTAATCCTTTCTTACTGATATATTTTATTGATAACCTTTCATTTATTTGTCTAACTGTAATGGGGGTAGTATTTTTTGCAATATTATTAATTTTGCATTATTTATTTGCAACATGTGGGTATAGAGTTGAGCAATATAAGAGAAAATAAGGATAGACAAGTAGCAGCGAGGAAGTTTTAATATATGCTATTCCTTTCTTACTGATATATTTTATTGATAACTTTTCATTTATTTTGACATATGATACTTGGGTAAAAATTCCTCTAATAATTGTTGTATGATACTCCAGTAACACTCCTCCAATATTCGTTGTACTGTAACCAAATTTGTGACAGGACAAACAATCTCAGTTTGTTGACAACTAATTCAGTCACTTGGAGTCTTCATGTAATGTATGTCACTCACATATGCATGCTGCAGATTGTACTTAAATATCTCAAGCACTTCAGGTTGATATTAGAACAACCAGGTATAATTATTTTCTCCTCCGTAGTATTCTATTGGTATAGGTGTGTGATTCACATAAAGAAATGAATGAAGGGGGCAAAGTGATTCTTCACACGGGTGTCTAACCAACAGTTAAAATATAATAAGGGGAGAAAGTTGAGGAAATATGCTCCCAAAAGTATTTGCTTGATTAAATATTTAAATGTCTTCAGATATTGTACTTCAAAAATATACTCAATTTTATCACTTCTATGCATCACTGTATGGCTTCTGAACGTGCCGTCTGATATAACTTTGTTTATTTTGATATAAATTTGTAGTAGAATTGCAGTTTTACACCTGTTCTGCTACCTTCCCGCAGAAGATAATAGGCACTTTACTTATTACATGATGGATGTGTTTTATTTTCAGATGGAGCTGACACTTGGCCATCATGCTTAGGTTCTCTTCTGTTTATTCTCAATATGTATGGTCATGTCTTAAACAAATGTAGAATGTATAGAAGATATATTCTCCATATCTTAAATAGGCACTTTACTTAGTACAGGATGGATGTGTTTTACTTTCAGATGGAGCTGACACTTGGCCATCATGTTTAGGTTATCTTCTGTTTATTCTCAATATGTATGGTCATGTCTTCAACAAATGTAGGATGTACAGAAGATGGATTCTACATATCTTAAATAGGATTATGCGTCTAAAATGCATGTATTTGTTAATTTTCTTTAATCAAATGAAAGATCAATTTATACAGGACCGTTGAGAATCATATATCAGCTTCATCTTTTGACCAAATTTAGCATTTTCAAATGCAATATTACAAAACTACTCTATTGGTTGCTATTTGTTCCTAACATATGGTTTAATAAACTATAATCCCTTATGTAAGAACGATTTCCGCAGCAACGCGCGGGGTATCATCTAGTACAAAATAAAAATTGTCCGATTTCTATTGGTATTCACGGGAATACAGGGCCATACTCCTAGCGCCGCCAATGGCAGACGCATAGGTAAATTGGTGACTTGGAGGTTGTAGAGCATCACGCACGATCCCAGATTGAATCAGATGTATCAGACAATTAACCTTGATGCTTCAGCGAACGAAGTCAAAGAAGAAGCATTAAGCAGGGTGCTGGTGGCAGACTGCAAGTTCATTCGCCTTTATCATGCCCGTGTGCGGCCGTCAGCCACCATACACTCCCAACAAAGCCCCCACAAAATCAGACCTCAATGTTTATTCGCGGTTGCTGCTGCTGCACGAAATCCCGTCGTACAATGTTTCCTTCTTTCTTTTAGATGTCACATACGTTGTCGTGTTGGATTCCGGGATGCAGCAAGCGAGCTTTTCTTCAACACGTACAAGATCTGAGCTGTAGCCCAACGGCTCTAACCTTCGACTGCTTCCACAAAGACACATGTTCGAATCCCAGTTTGGACAACATTTTTCAAATTTCTGAATCTGAGCAAAATTAAAAAATTCTGAATCTCAGCAAATTTTGAATCCAAGAAAAAGTTCAAATTTCTAAATTGAGCAAAACACATTTAACAAATTTTAAATCTGAGCAAAATATAATTTTGAACAAATTTCAAATCTAAGCAAAAATTTGCTCTATTTGAAATCAAAGAAGAAAAGATGGAAAAAACGAAAAACTGACAGATTCCTCATCACGCCAAACAAGAAAACCAGGAAGAAGCGGAAAAACCGAAAAACGCACGGACCCTATACTGCCTTCCGCCCGCTAATGGGCCGCAGCCCACCATTATCCCGTGCGTGCGATGCCTATAACCTATCGCTTATAAGCGATAAATACGATTTTCCGATCCTCGTACCGCGGTTGTAATTTACTCTTTTCTTGGGTAGTCAAATCGACAGACGTATTCTAGGCCTCTAACAAGGTTGGCCACAGTTCAAAGAAAAAAAAAAACAAGGTTGGCCTGCCTCGCAGGGTGGGCCTATTGGGCTTTTCCTTGGATGTATTCGGTCGTCAAAAGGGGAGATGGGCGAAGGAGAAGTGGAATCGGAATCCAAATCCAAATCCAAAGCGAGAGGAATCCTTCGAGGAGGGGCTCCTCTCATCGCCGCGCCGATTTCCATGGCGGCCTCTGCCTCCTCGCCGGCGGAGGCATCCCCGCCGCTGGATTCTGTTGCTTCCGACGACGAGTGGGGTAATTAAGTACCCATCTGCTTCTGCTCCTCGCCCTCTTTTCTTACTGGGTTTCTAGCTAGCTCAAGTCCGCAGGGAATTGTATTTTTCTTTTTAGATGATTGTGTAAAAGAGAAGTTCGATTTGGACGTGTGATGCTTTCGGTGACTGATCTGTTCTTGCTGGTTACCGTCCACGACAGCACTTCTTTTTGAGTAATAACAACAGTTATAATTGAAGAAAAGTATGGGTCACCTGGGAAATAATCATACTAGGTTTTCTTTTCGAGAATAGACATGGTATGCTGAACTGTTCTACGCCTATCTTTTATGGGACAATGCTAACAAACTTGTCGAAACTAGTTGTATGTTGGAGCAAGTTTGAGAAATTTGAAGCGGAAAGTCGTATTTATTTGGTCTATATTTGCCTTAGTGCTTAGTGTTACAAATTGTAAAAAATCTGCCCGTTTTAGAAAACCTGTTACTTCTTCTTATATGAAACGGATTGAGCATGACATATCCCTGCATTTGTTGCACATTACTACCAACTCAAAACCTTTGTTGCACATAAGTTCCAACTCAAAACCAAGTTTACTAGAATTGAGTCATATGTTTTTTATTCTCTTGGGATCTTCTGCGGAGGGCACACTGATTCAGCTTGAGAACTCTTTCTGTTAATAAATGAGTGATGCAAACTGAAGGGTACGAATCATTTCCCATGGCGATTTCCACTATGACAGGAGGCAATTCAGACAATCCTCATTGAATGAATATATTGATAATCACAACCTGTTTGTGTACATCATAGCTGTCTAATACTCTAATTGAGATTTAGTCAGAGATTCCAGGTTCTGTTTCTCTGTGAGTATTTTTACCTAAGAATTATTTTTTAGCTGTTGATATGGATGTTTGTCGTGCTTTAAGATGTTGATAATGATAATCATGAAAGAATCATATGCTAAACCAGCTGTTTTGCTAGTGACTTGCTTGCACTATTTATATCATGATGAAACTTGAGAACATGTACTATTTACTGAATAGTAGTTGCGGCTCATTACTTGAGAACATGTACTATTTACTGAACAGTTTTTTGCGGAAGTTGCATTGATGCTGTGTACGCTACTTTACATATGTTTATTCTACAAATTTCAATCCAACATACATGTGCCCACTGTTCTACATGTAAAATATGAGGTTTATTCGAGTTTTTACAATGTTCATTGTGCAATTGCAGATGCTGATGGATTTGTTATTCCTAATTTGACTAATCAAGATGATGATGTTACTACGCATAGTGTCCCCAAAGTCACAGATCCTAAACCTCAACAGGCAAGTTCCAGATCTTCTCTCCCCTGTTTCTCTCATGAGACTTAGCGTCTGTAAAATTTACGTTAAACAATCTAGTACTGGGATGGGGCGCTGGTGCTCAGATGTAAATTCGTATTTGAACAGGAAAAAGAGGAGAAGATATACTTGGGGCCTCATGGGGCACCGCCATCTCAAGCAAAGCAGCAGGAATTGAACAGTAAGCAGCGCTTCAGAAACAAGCTAAAGGAAGCAGATAGGAAATCAACTGGCAATGTTCAGGAGAACAAGGTGGAAATCCTGAGAGAGCTCATGGGTGCTAGAGCAGTTAATACGGGCGTGGCCAAGAGTTCTCGTCGCGACTGGCTTGACCCACACTGTCATGAGTCGGAGTTTGATAGAAAACCGTGCTAGGTGGCTGCCACATGTTATCTCCTTTGCTGAGACGCTTGACAAACTGTATACTTTTGTGGGTTATCCCCAACAATGTATCTTCCCTATCAGCAAATGTATAAAAAGAAACGACTCATGGTATTTTCTGGTATGTACTTGTACTGTCACATCGTTTTTGCTAAAATGTTGTTTACTTATTTTTACTGAGTCGTGTCTGATTCGAAATGAATTTGTAAAGGTGTGCGCAATGCCTTCGCAAATGTGGAAATTCCTGACATGTACATGTAGAGTTCATCCGCATATCATACTTAGAGATGTGTTCATTTGTTGGTCACCTTGGTTGTTTTTGCCGTGTCTGATTCCAAATGAGTTTGGCATATTTGGAAATTCCTGACATGTGCATGTCAAGTTCATCCGTAATGTCATACTTAGACCTGTGCTTATTTTGTTGGTCTCCTTCGTTGAATTTTGTAGTTTTACTTGTAAGGACGGCATTGTATATGCTATATTTTTTCCAATTTCTTGATCGATCTTGAAATGTACAGACTGCACACAAGCTTTACAAGTACAGTGCTGATGTTATTCTTGCACATCTGTTCACTGCACTATATAAAGATCTTCTCTGAAGAAGTGAAATACAGCTTTTACAGTATTGGATTGGATTTACATACAAAACAGATGGAAGCTTATCTCTATGGAACAGAAGCAAAGCAGGCAGAGTGAAGCAGCAGGCGTTGGTCGAAGGAGGAGAGAGAGGAGAGCTTGATCAGATCAGCGGATGAGGGGTGCCTTGATCCATCCGTTGGCAAATGCAATGGCTAGGATGATGAAAGGGGTGGAAAAGCCAAAGATGACGATATACGGCAGCGGCGTCATCATGGGGTTCTCCCCTTTCCTCTCCCCAGCAGTCTGCCAGTACCTACGCACATTATCCAAACCATAACCACACACAGAACTCACATCATCAGAATGAGCTTATGCATGCTTACTGTTCTGGCTCCTCTTCTCTGGTGATGAACTTCTTCTCGCCGTCAGACTTGGCCTCCCCATCTCCTCCACCGCCTACATGCGAGTATGTATCAATTCTTACATCTCAACCAAGACAACCCCATGATAACGGGGGAGAGATTCAGGAGGAATCGTAGCTAGTTACCAAGCCGCGCTGAGATTCTGGAGCGCTTGCTGACGAGAAGACGGGCGACTTTCTTCGATGGAAACGGGGTGGTCAAGGCAGCCACACTGCCGCCGACGGCGAGAAGGGAGGGAGCAACAACCCTGGTGGCCATGCTTGGTTGGGTTGGTCTGTGTGGAGGAGAGAAAAAAAGAGCTCCCCTGCCTCATGCGCGACGCACGATATAGCGTTGCCTCTCCGTGTGACCAAGAGTTGGGCAACAAACTGAACACGGGAGCTGGATAAGGTGAGTGCTAGCCAGGCTCATTCTCTTCCATAGCACACAGGTTTGCGTGGGTCCATCTTGACACTGACAGCTGTGCCAAAAAAAAAAAAACTTTATGGAATTGTATAAGAGCATCAATAATGTTTATAACTGTTGATATATATAAGTGGATTGCCTAACCCTTTTTTCGGTCACACGTGAGTAGGGGTGTTCATAGGTGTAAGTGGATTGCCTAGCCTTTCCATTAGTTCGAATTTTTCGTTGCGTTGGCTAGTGCATGAAGTTTGATAATAACACCCTCCTCAAGCATTTCCAAAGTGACACAAAACAATGCTTGATGCCTAAACGTTCTTGTAGCGCCAAGTTTGCCAAATCATAATGTTGGGTCTGTTCAGCATTGTGATCATTTCGTTCAGTTCAAATGGTGGCAACGGATATACTAGTACCAAAGGGCTCTACTACTACGATAGCAAGTAGTACGATTTAGGAGCCTGTTAACACCACAGGCCAGGGACTAGCTAGCTAGGAGATGCCGGGTCTCGCTCATCCGAAGTAGGTCTTCTTCTTCCTGTTCAGCTTCCACTGCTTCAACATGTAGTCGACTGCCTCATCAAGGGGTGCCCTCCGATTCTCCTTGAAGTTCCAAAGCACGGGTACGGCATACCTGCCGCTCGGGTTGTATTCGTTCATCTCAAGAAGGGCCTTCACCACAACATCGCGGGCCTCCTGCCCAGCTTCTTCCTTGAGGGCTTGCAGCTTCTCATCGTCCTCCTGCACTATTTCCTGCACCACCAAACATGTATCACAGGATTTTCGCACTCATCAGATTGATAAGAGTAAGCAACTACTACTTTGTGCATATTTGGATTTTGGTCTGATGCATGCCAATCTATGTCTACACGATGCTGTTGTTGTTACTAGGTGATCAGAACCACAACTAGGAAGAAAACTGAGACTATGCAGGTTATGTAAGCACTGCACAGGTGTTTTACCAAACCAACTTCATGCAGCCATACCAATATTAAATTATTAATAGATATAGCAATACCATTTGTACAGTTTTGAAATACGTCACTATGGTTGAAGCTAGTTAACTTAAACCTGAATAGCAAACAATTACAGTCTCAAGTAAGTGAAAAACAGCTCAAGCTATCTAATTAAAGAGTCACTTGGGAAAAAATCTGGAAATTCTACCCACAAAATTTGAATGGTATTCATCATTTATTAATGTAGGTTGAGCATCACCCATCTATTTAGTATCTGGCATATGTTTACCAAGAGAAAGGAGTTTACAGTTGATACCTACCTGTTAGTCTAACAGTGTTTTCACTACTGGAACAAGGTCTCAAGTCAGCAATGCAAAATCCATCCAGTTGAAATTTGAAGATAGCATATACACTTGCGAAAATTTAACCATGGCTGACAAATTCGCATAAAAATAGTATTGCATACACACATGAGTGGAGACCCGAACACCCTGTCCAGTAGTATATGTTGTTCTCCTAAGAGAAGCAGTACAAGTAAAATAAGATTTACCTTTGCATGTCCATTAACATCGATAACTTTGAAAGGATGCCAATCTGGTTGCGTGATCTCATGTTCCCATTTTGTTAACAGAAGTATTGACTCCCCTTCTAAGTCATAATTTTCTGCTTTTTTAGAAACATCATTTGCAGCTTTCTTTTTGCATGCAGCAAGAAATGCTTTTTCATCAAGGATGCCCATTCTTTTGACACCAATAATGGATCGAGTTACTGACATCTCTTGTAGGCCCTACACAGCGGAACGGGATGACTCGATATTTTATGTATCAAAGCAATAAGCAAATTAAGAACTGCAATAGAAGTTAAATATATACCTTTATAAGTTCTTTTTTGGCTTGTTCAAGCTCATCATTGGTCCTTCGTTCCACAATAATAAGGGCCTGGTTAATAGAATCCATGGCATCAAGTTGTTCATCTTTTTCTTTCAGCTCTTCAGAAATCTTATCAACTTCCTTCGATGTTGTATCTGCCTCAGCTCCCATGTGCTTCATTACCTCTAACTTTCCTCTCAACTGTGCTAATTCCATCTCAAGATTCTGCTTAGAAGTTAAGTCCTCTTCCAATTTGTATTGCCTCTTAAAAGCATCTTCTTTCTCTTGCTGCAATTTCAGGCAGTGAATCAATGTATTTTCAGTTTTTCACTAGATACCAGACATAACAAAGTGATTGAAAGCGATACCTCGTGTTTCTTGACAAGCTGTCTAAGCTCCTCATCCGCCTTCTTATGCTTTAGGGTTGCTAAGTCAAGAAGAATGTTCTCGTTTGCATTCTGTAAGAGTTTGTGACATAATGCATAAGTTCAAATTCAGTTCATTTATAACAGAAGGAAGCTTTTATGGCTCCTACTTATTAATAGCCTTTGGAATATCAAATAGCACTGGAGAAGACAAGGAAAATCACCTTTTCTTTCTCTGCTTCGATTTTTGCTCTGTTTATATTACTTTTTCTAGCCAACTCTTCAAATTTCTCATGACTCCGTCTGATTTCATCTCTCCTGGTCTCCAGTTCCTGTTGCAATCTGTGATTCTCTGCAAGTATTTTCCCAGAATTCATAGCAGCGTCGTGCTGCATCTTTCTTATCTCTGGTCATCAAAGGGCAAAATAAATTCAGTAAGTTCCGTGAGGACAAGATAAAATTGTGACGAAAACAGTACCGTAGCAGACAAGTAAGAACATTATATATGCAACATTCTGCAAAACGCACACAACATCAAAATATATGTCCATACTTTCATTATGTTCCTGAACCAATCGATCTTTGTCATTCATCATCCTATCAAGTTTCATGGCATTTTGATTGTTCTTCAGCTCCAGTTCCTGTAAACGTTCATTCTTCTCTTCCATTTGGCGTTTATAATAAGCTACACGCCTGTCAGTTCCCTCCTGTTCCCGGTCACTAATTTTTTTTAGAACTCCAATGTTCCTTAAATGTTCTCCTATTGTCCCAGGAGAGTCATAATCATCAGATCTTGCAAGCCATCCGTACAGATCGTCCTTTCTACAGTTTATTTTGTTCCAGTCAGTCTTGCTGTACTTCTCCACTATGAAATGCTTTTCAAAAGCTAATGCATCCTCCAATCCAGTCCAATCTTCAGAAAACTTGATGATGGAGTGATTAATTTGGCCGTTGGAATCCAACTTAACTATGACTTGGCATGGTCTGAACCGTGATAACTGTGATCTTAGCATATCCTCGCGTTCTTGCACAGAATTTGCGCACTTGAGATCAGTTGGTACATTAACTAGAATACCCATCCATGGCCATACAAACTTCTCTTCTTCTTTCTTAGGAGGCTTGCACTCAACAATGGCAAGTTTCAATGATGGCTCCAGTGAGCTGGCCAAATCATTCTTCACAAACTCAGCAAGTGCTAGGTGTGATGCCCTCACCCTAGCCGTGCGTTTTGGGGCAACCCCTATTCCTGAGGCATGCTGCATAAGATCCTTGCCGTTGTAATCCTGCTTCTTTTTTCCCAGACAGAATGGGCATCGGAAGGTTTTCTCTCCATATTGCACTTTCAGTTTTCCGGCCCGCAGTTGAGCGTAAATCTTGTCCTTGTACTCATCGATCTCCGAATCACTAATCTCAGATTCTTCTTCGGAGCTATGTTCCATTGGGATCTGGATGTTAGTAGATAAAACGCCCTGAGGATGAACCGTCACTGTTATCAACTGATTTGAAATATTGGTAAAAACGTAAAGAGAATGAAGATGCCAAAAGCAGAGTATCGAAGCTCAGTGTTAAGCATTCGCGCTGGAATTTAGCTATGAATATTTAAGTATATATAGAAGAGATTGTTTATTTGGAGGATTAGCTTCTTAAGAAGGAGAATAAAGGCTTGTCTTAATCTGTAAGCAGTAGCAAACTGGCAATTAGAATGGCCAAACTATCTTAATTAGTTGTTAACTTTACCTATTGATAAGAAAGAGCAAACTACCTATTTGGATCAGATATGATCAGCCCACATTTCATTTACACACTTCAATAAATTCGTATACTACTTACTCCTAGTAATGGTACTGTTTCCTTCAAATTGATTAGCAAAATGAAACAAAAACCTATCCATGTGATGAATATGCAGTAGTAATCTTCCTTCAAAAAAATCCATAGGATGGATACTAAAGAAGGGCCTGGTATATCAAGCTGTGTGGATTCCCTCTGCCGTTCAGAATCCCAATTTTATTTACACGCTGTGGCGTACCTAAGATGCGGTGTGAGGATTTAGATGACTGAAACCCTGATTTTGTTACGAAAAAAAAAGGCGAAGGATAGATGGATTACATCAGTAGGTTTACCACGCAGCATAAGAATCGGCAACTAACTCAACGGAGGGAGGGGGAGAATGATTTGAATTCAGATAGATCTCTGCCAACAGAAAGAGAAAGCAAGAAAACAACAATCTGTCCAATACAAGATCACCAAAAAATGGGTGGGCGAGTAACTCTGGACCAATCCGTATAATAAAATCGATCGCCAACAATTGAAGGAAAAAATCAATTAAAAGCGATAGAAAAGTTAGGGTCTCTTACCAGCAGGGGAAGGGAGCAATGAACGCCAGTCCAGTGCCAGTAGGCCTCGCCTCTCCCTTCCCGTCGCCGTTGGCACAAGAATGCGGAGGAATTTTGGGGAGGAATCAGAACAGGGGACGGAAGAGGGCAAGAGACGAGAAGAAGAGGAACTCCAAGACGGGGTTTTTTGCCTGACACCACAACCACCGCACAGGGTACACAGCACGCCAACCAAAAGATTTCTCTACTACTTAAAAAGACTAAATAGGTTCCTTATTCTGTCATCTGCTCACAATACGTCAATACGTCGTTTCCTTTCGTCGTCGATTCCTCGTCCGTCCTCCACATGGGCCAGGCCCAGTGAAATCTTTTGTCCAACGCCCCCTTCCTCTAACCCTCGCGCAGTCCCTGCTCCATCGTGCACCCCAGCCGCCGCTCGGATCTCCAACGCCGCCATTCTCGCCTATCTTGCAACGAGGATCTCCAACTCCAGCTCCACCCCGAGTCCGTCCACCGCCCTGGCCATCACCCCATATCCACCGGCTCATAGATCCCCGCTTGCAGTACCTTTGTCGGAAGGCCCGCGCGTCGTTGTGTGCGCCGCATCCAGAGCCCATGTCGGACTCGGAGGACGACATCGCCAGCAGCAGGGAGGTCGCCCCCATCGAGAGCATCAGCAATCCGCTCGCCGATGTCCTCGGGAGAACTGGAAGTGGGCTAGGGTCGACAGTGGCGCCGCCGCCATCTCTACCTCAGGGCTGCCCTGCTTAGATCCTCGACGGAGAACTTGTTCCTCCACCGCCTAATGTTCCTCCGTCGCTTCCCTCGCCAACTGCAGCCTGCGTTTCGTCGCCGTCAACTTCCGCGAGGCCTGCATCCTCTCTCCGCCCTTTCCTCTCCTCCAAGAACAAAGTGCATCTGAGGAGTCGCTGCAGCTACAAACGGAAGTACCCAACATCTGTCCAAGGTACATGCTTGATTCTCCAGATTTTGTGCATGTGCATCACAACCCTGCTAGATCTAACTTGTATTCCAGATTTCCAGTTGTGGTTATTACTGGTTAGTAGGTACAGTAGATTTAGCAGGATTCATTACGACCGGTTCTTGATAAAAAAAAATTAGGATATGTTCAGTTGTACCAAACACATGCGCATGGAGTTGTGGAACCAATGGAAGGTTGCTAACTGATGGCAGCACATGATGTATTGCTGTCCCTAAATCTTTCGTTTACTCGTGTTTTTTCATAGCTACAATGATGTGACCTTTAGAAGCATGGAGATATCACTCTTTTGAAATCTTATGACTATTCAACTACACCAAGATAACAACTTATGCTCCTGAAAATTATTTCATCATTCTTTTCTTCCGTATTTTGGTTACAAGTGTTCCTGTAACTTCTAGCATACAGCTGCATCTGCGGTAGTAAAATATGGATCCAGTAGTTTAATGCTTCTTATATGTAGATTTGTAGCAAATAATTATTTCTCTGCGGGAGTACCTTTGTCCTACCTTCTTCTTAGTCTGAAGTTGTATTTTCTAACTTCTACCTGATTCCCAAGATGGGAAAAACTTATCTTTAACATACCAGATGAATTTAAACTAGATTGAATAACCATTTTAGCTATGCATCAAAATTAACATTTCAGACTATGGCCCAATGTATTTTCAAGACTATCCATTATTAACTCCTTTGATGCTTGTATGCTTTTCAATGTGGTAGCGGAGTCATTGGTGGATGGTTTTCCTCAGGTTTTGGATGCGCCTTGTGTGTTGGGATGAGGCCTAATGTATTTTCAAGACTATCAATTATTAACTGATAATTTGTGCTGCTTGTTGTGAAATGTCATGTTTATCTTCACATTTTAAGTGTGGCACATCATGTAAACTAATACAACTCATATCTCTTAATTTTATAGGAATGGATAACTTCCTAATGACCCTAGAGATCAACTTCCCAGAATGATATCCAATGCTCGGAAGGAAGCTCATCCTAGCATGCAAGGGCTCGGAAAGGGCACCTGGGGCGAACTCGCGGATTGGGCCACGGACGCGACCAGTTGGTGAAGGAAGCAGGGGTGTGGGGTGAAAGATCGAGATGTCGCCTAGAGGGGGGGGGGTGAATAGGCAATTACAAACTCTTGCGGATTTGTCTTGTATAAATGCGGAATTAAACTATCGTTTAGTTTACAAGCACAAACCCTAAATATGCTAAGCTCAACTAAGTGTAACAATAGCAACTAGAGCTAAGCAAGATAGGCACAAGATATATGTAGCACAAATGATAGCAAGATATATGTACTTCAAGCACGATGGCTATCACAAGGAAAGAGAGCTCGGGTATAGAAATAACCGAGGCACGCGGAGACGAGGATGTATTCCCGTGTTCCCTTGCTTTGCAACAAGGTACGTCACGTTTGGAGGAGTGGAGGTCCCACGAAGGATTCCCCGCGCCACGAAGGCTCACCCTATTCTCCGAACCACACCCACGAAGGATTATGGCCCTTTCCTTATGGTTAGCTTTTCCTCCGCTCCGGAGATGGCAAGCTCCACAACCACTTCACAAGCTCCACGAAGGAGAAGCCCGGGCCCCTTCACAATCTTCCACGAAGAGATCACCGGGACACCCACCAAGCCAACTAGGAGGTCACCCTCCAAGAGAAACAAGCTCACGGTCTCTCACTCGAACAAATCGTGGTGGAGAGCTCAACACTATGCAATGATGCAAAGCAAGAACACCGGAGGTGTTCAAGTCCTTCACACTCAAATCCCACCAAAGCAACGAATGCTAGGATGAGATTGGAGAGGAAGAACAAGGGGGAAAGTCAACCAAAGACTCCAATATCTAGATCCCAAGAGATTCCCTCACTTAGAGAAGAAACGGTTTGGTGGAAGTGTAGATCTAGATCTCCTCTCTCAAATCCTCAAATATGAGCAAGAATGGTTGGAGGAATCAAGGGGGAGAGCAAGTTCTTCAAATAGCAACAATGGAGGTGAGAGAATGTGAAGAACTAATTGCTCAAGGTGGAAGAAGGGCTATTTATAGTCTAGGGAGAAAAATAACCGTTGGGGAAAAAACCAGATAAAAAACGGCTAAAAAACGAGCTAAAAAAGAGCCCAGCCTGGTTGCCGAGCCGGCCGACCGGCTCGGGCACCGAGGAGCCCGGTCGGTGGCCCGGTCCGACCGGCCCAAGAACCGGGCGGGACAACCGGGCCGCGCGGAGCAAAGCAGCCCGGGCGGGGCGAGCCGCAGGGCGGCGGATAGCGGGGGCGCGCGGGCTGCGCCGGCCGTCCGGGCCGCGCGGGCGGAGGTGGCCGTGTGGGCCGAGTGGGGCGGAGGCGGCCCAGCGTGGGATCCGGCCGGACCGGGGCTGCGCCAGGCGGGCCGGTCACGGACCGGGCCTCGCAACCGGTCAAAGGCCGTAGGCCCTCGGACACGGGCCGGATGGCACCGGTGCCAAGTCCGGTCGCCGTCCGGGTGGGCCGGCGGCTGGGCCGGTCGGCCGGCTGCCCCATTCCCCTTTTTTTCTTTTATTCTTTTCTCCATTTCTTTTTTCCTTTTTCTTTAATAACTATTGCTCCCGAACTCCGAATCGCATGAAACCAATTTTGTTTGGAAGATAACAACGAATGCTATCTAATAGAAAGTGAAAACCCAAGAATCTGTAGGAGGGGATTTTATCATGAATATAAAAGGTAGAACCTTATATCATGAATAACCGGTAAAATCACCCAACCTCGAAAACGCAATAGAAGATGCATGTGAACTCCGTTTTCGATGAACTTGGGCTTGTTGTAAAGCTAGCAACAAGCTCAAGAACCTCACACCGAGAAATACCAAGAAGCAATAAGAATATGCAACGCATGCAAGGATTGAGCTCCCTAAGACGATGTGATCAAGTTACCCAACCGAAAGCCCCTCTTGATAGTGCGGCTATCTATCCTATAATCCGGTCTCCCATCAACCACCACGAGACCGGTAAAAGGAAAACCTATCAAGGTCATACCTTTGCCTTGCGCATCCCATTACTTGATCATTGTCGCTTCGTGTATACTCACAAATGCTCCCCCATACACAATGATGGGAAAGCTTCATTGATGCACATCTTCACATGTCCACTATCACCAAATGGACGGCAAGCTTCAAGCATGTGATCCACTCAAGATGCTCATCTTGAACTTGCCCAACTCAACCTTGTATCTTCTCATACTCACTTGAGATAGAGCATGGCTAATATTGAGTTCCACATAAGAACTCCATCTTCATTTCTTCTTCTTGATCATATCACATATGTATCTTCAAACCGATGATCTTGATGCCAATACACAAGGTATACCTTTATCTTCATGGCATCCATACTTGAATCCAACACATGGAGAACAAGTAGATCCTATGGAATATTCCTTCATATAAACTCAATGAAAACATTAGTCCATAGGGGTTGTCATTAATTACCAAAACCACACATAGGGGCAATGTACCCTTACATGGGGTGGCTTTGCTGGAGCGGTGCCCTTAAAGCGCACCACCATGAGCCACCCATTAACGGGGTAGGCTCCGACCTGAAGGAGGCGAGAGCAGTTGTGGCCAGAGAGGAGACGGACGACAGCGTGGCCATGGAGGCCACTGACACAAGCTTAGGGAGGAGTACGGAAGCTTTGGGGATGGCGGCACGACGGCGTCGGCAGCCCCAACTCCTACATGACAAACAGGGGTGGGAATAGGGCGACGAAGGTAGGCTGGATCTGGCTTCAGCGGTTGGAGAGGACGTCGGGGAAAGGAGATCAGGCCACTCATTAAGTAGCAATCATGGTGTTGTCATGTTGTAGCGACTGAACATAGAAGCAAGCTGCGTGGTATTGGTTCAGGTTCAGGTCCAGGTCCAGGTCCCTCCCTCTGGTCTAAAAACTTATAGTTACCTAAATATTTTAAATGTATGAACTGGCAAACGAAGGGGCCATTTTCTTGTTGAAACTAACCACAGATAGCAGCGCAAGCTGCGGTCAGCACTGACTCCCGCGATTGCCGATCGATCAGCCAGCAAGCTACTTACAATTGTACGTACGCGGGATGGTGCGGGATAATGCGGCCTGCCGCACTGTCCCGCGCTAAGAGCATCCCCAGCTGTTGGAGGCCTCCGGGGCACAATTCGGATGAAAATTGATCTGGATTGGACGTATTTTTGGCATGGGGAGCAACAATTTTCCAGCCGTTTTCTCCCACACGGCCGCCCAGTTTTTGGCTAATCTCACTGACACGTGGGCCAAAGCACGGAGTTTGCTCCATCCGGAGTCTCCGGCAGCACCCGAGAAACTGAGGATGACCTGGCGAGTCCGGACGGACTAGCTGTTGGAGGCCTCCGGGGCACAATTCGGATGAAAATTGATCCGGATTGGACGTATTTTTGGCATGGGGAGCAACAATTTTCCAGCCGTTTTCTCCCACACGGCCGCCCAGTTTTTGGCTAATCTCACTGACACGTGGGCCAAAGCACGGAGTTTGCTCCATCCGGAGTCTCCGGCAGCACCCGAGAAACTGAGGATGACCTGGCGAGTCCGGACGGATTTAGTCCTAAATCCAAACGAAAACGAGAAGCTGAGGGAGTGACTGGACTGTTTTCGTCCATCCGGATGAAAAAAAAGGTGCTGAAGGCTGTTCCTGGGGAGATGGCTGGAGATGCTCTGAGTCTAGCGCTCTGTAGCTACAAGCCGCGAGAGTCCGCAAACATGGAGCTGTCCCGCTTTGGTGCTTAGCGGCCAGACGGAACCCGCCCCACCTGCAACCTGAGGATGAACAGCAAAATTGGGCTCAAAAGGATGCAGTAGTGCCAACAATTGTTGAACTGCCGGTCCCAAATTACTGTTGTGAAAGCATATAAGGTCTCTTCTTTTTTTCTCTATTTTTGCACGGATTTTTGGCTGCATGGCCAAGCGGACATATATTTTGGTGCAAAGATGTTAAAATTTTGAAATATCACCCATGAGTTCAGACTTAGAAAGATTACTACTGCAAGCAGAACGCAAGATATATAAGACTCAGTTATCAGTAGACTTCCTCAGACAATTTCATTTTAGTTCATAATATTAGTCGTGTAATTTCAAAAGACCAGCATGACGTGCTATACACCATCCCATTGATTTACGTTCCATTTTTGTTTCAGTTTTTGTTTCCGTTCTTGTGGCAGGTCATGCCTCTTTATCCGGCAACTTGGATCGTGGGAGTTAAGAAGATATGAAGGTGAACTGTGAAGGGCAAGTCATCTGTGAAATCAATAATTCTTAAGAACCTAATTGTAGCTTACAAGTTGGACCTCAAGGAGGAAAGGAGCCACATGTTCTAGGGCCGTGTGATGTGTCACATGGCAGCACCACCTGCCTTGGGCAGGAAATTCACCCATGGCAGCATAAGTGATATCATCTCTGTTTTGTCTAATATTTTGTTGAAATTTTTCTTAAAAGTGATATGATGATACTGACATGTTCATTAATGCTCTGGCCTGAAAATAAGCTGATTGTAATCCTACTACCACTAATGGGTATTATATATTCACTATTAGTCATTTGCCATTTTGCATTCTAGATCACCTTTCAGGTTTTGCATCATCTTTCATGTTCTATGATTTTTTTGCCTTTTTACATCTTTGCATTTAGCTAAATTGCTATATACCTGCTAGCGTTATTCACAGATGTGAGTGCATTTTGAAAGTAAAGAGTCAGCGATCCATCGCTCAAAAGTTAGCAATATAGAACTCATGAATTATGTGTCATGGTATTTGACAATAGTAGATACTTAAAGTCTCAAACAATGGCATTATCATGCTGTAGTATATTATAATATCATTGATTTGTTTTGAATTTTTATAGTGAATTGTGAATTATATATATGCATTGAGAAATAACATTTTGAGGACCCGTAGCAACGCACGGGCATTTATACTAGTCTCAATAAAGGTAAATAGCTCCTACGGGACGTCTTTCCTCAGAATTGTCTGAAACGCAACATCTTTTCGCAAGAATAGCTGCAGTGCGACGCTTCTCGCGGCAAAAAATTGCTCTCATGCGACATGGTTGCTCTCATGCGGCGTGTTTTAATGAAGGGTGGGGTTACATTAGGGTTAGATTAAGGGGTACCCTAGATTAAGACAACCGTTTCTAGTGGGTTTCACTCATTTACCCACCAAGAAACTTCGGCCCGTTCTGCCCGTCCCTGACCCATAGTCCGCCTTCTTATTCTCCGACGGCGTGATACGTCTCCGACGTATCGATAATTTCTTATGTTCTATGCCATATTATTGATGATACCTACATGTTTTATGCACACTTTATGTCATATTCGTGCATTTTCTGGAACTAACCTATTAACAAGATGCCGAAGTGCCGGCTCTCGTTTTCTGCTGTTTTTGGTTTCGTAAATCCTAGTAACGAAATATTCTCGGAATTGGACGAAACGAAGACCCGGGGGCCTATTTTTCCACGGAGCTTCCGAAGACCGAAGAGCATACGAAGTGGGGCCACGAGGTGGCGACACCACATGGCGGCGCGGCCAAGGGGGGCCCGCGCCGCCCTATGGTGTGGGCCCCTCGTCGGGCCCCCGACTCGCCCTTCCGCCTACTTAAAGCCTCCGTCGCGAAACCCCCGATGCGGAAAAAGCACGATACGGAAAACCTTACCGAGACGCCGCCGCCGCCGATCCCATCTCGGGGGATTCCGGAGATCTCCTCCGGCACCCTGCCGGAGAGGGGATTCATCTCCCGGAGGACTCTACACCGCCATGGTCGCCTCCGGAGTGATGAGTGAGTAGTTCACCCCTGGACTATGGGTCCATAGCAGTAGCTAGATGGTTGTCTTCTCCTCATTGTGCTTCATTGTTGGATCTTGTGAGCTGCCTAACATGATCAAGATCATCTATCTGTAATACTCGATGTTGTGTTTGTCGGGATCCGATGGATAGAGAATACCATGTTATGTTAATTATCAAGTTATTACATATGTGTTGTTTATGATCTTGCATGCTCTCCGTTACTAGTAGAGGCTCTGGCCAAGTTTTTGCTTTTAACTCCAAGAGGGAGTATTTATGCTCGATAGTGGGTTCATGCCTCGCATTGACACCTGGGACGAAGTGACGAAAGTTCTAAGGTTGTGTTGTGCTGTTGCCACTAGGGATAAAACATTGGCGCTATGTCCGAGGATGTAGTTGTTGATTACATTACGCACCATACTTAATGCAATTGTCTGTTGTTAGCAACTTAATACTCGGAGGGGTTCGGATGATAACCTCGAAGGTGGACTTTTTAGGCATAGATGCAAGTTGGATGGCGGTCTATGTACTTTGTCGTAATGCCCAATTAAATCTCACTATACTTATCATGTCATGTATGTGCATTGTTATGCCCTCTCTATTTGTCAATTGCCCGACTGTAATTTGTTCACCCAACATGCTTTTATCTTATGGGAGAGACACCTCTAGTGAACTCGTGGACCCCGGTCCATTCTTTTAATACTCGAAATACAAATCTGCTCGCAATACTTGTTTTACTCGTTTTCTCTCGCAAACAATCATCTTCCACACAATACGGTTAATCCTTTGTTACAGCAAGCCGGTGAGATTGACAACCTCACTCGTTTCGTTGGGGCAAAGTACTTTGGTTGTGTTGTGCAGGTTCCACGTTGGCGCCGGAATCTCCGGTGTTGCGCCGCACTACATCCCGCCGCCATCAACCTTCAACGTGCTTCTTGACTCCTACTCGGTTCGATTAAACCTTGGTTTCTTACTCGAGGGAAACTTGCCGCTGTGCGCATCACACCTTCCTCTTGGGGTTCCCAACGGACGTGTCAACTACACGCATCAAGCAAATTTCTGGCGCCGTTGCCGGGGACCTGAAGAAAAGTTACTCCACAAAGATTTCTAACTCCCACGTCAACTCCACGCCAGCAAATAAATTTCTGGCGCCGTTGCCGGGGAGATCAAGACACGCTGCAAGGGGAGTCTCCACTTCTCAATCTCTTTACTTTGTTTTTGTCTTGCTTTATTTTATTTACTACTTTGTTTGCTGCATTATATCAAAACACAAAAAAATTAGTTGCTAGCTTTACTTTATTTGCTGTCTTCTTTGCCATATCAAAAACACAAAAAAAATTAGTTTACTTGTATTTACTTTATCTAGTTTGCTTTATTTACTATTGCTAAAATGGCCAACCCTGAAAATACTAAGTTGTGTAACTTCACTAGCACAAATAATAATGATTTCTTATGCACACCTATTGCTCCACCTGCTACTACAGCAGAATTCTTTGAAATTAAACCTCGCTTTACTTAATCTTGTCATGAGAGAGCAATTTTCCGGTGTTAGTTCCGATGATGCTGCTGCCCATCTCAATAATTTTGTTGAACTATGTGAAATGCAAAAGTATAAAGATGTAGATGGTGACATTATAAAATTAAAATTGTTCCCTTTCTCATTAAGAGGAAGAGCTAAAGATTGGTTGCTATCTCTGCCTAAGAATAGTATTGATTCCTGGACTAAATGCAAGGATGCTTTTATTAGTAGATATTATCCCCCTGCTAAAATTATATCTTTGAGGAGTAGCATAATGAATTTTAAACAATTGGATAATGAACATGTTGCTCAAGCTTGGGAAAGAATGAAATCTCTGGTTAAAAATTGCCCAACCCATGGACCGACTACTTGGATGATCATCCAAACCTTCTATGCAGGACTAAATTTTTCTTCGCGGAATTTATTGGATTCAGCTGCTGGAGGTACCTTTATGTCCATCACTCTTGGTGAAGCAACAAAGCTCCTTGATAATATGATGGTTAACTACTCTGAATGGCACACGGAAAGAGCTCCACAAGGTAAGAAGGTAAATTCTGTTGAAGAATCCTCTTCCTTGAATGATAAGGTTGATGCTATTATGTCTATGCTTGCGAATGATAGGACTAATGTTGATCCTAATAATGTTCCATTAGCTTCATTGGTTGTCCAAGAAGAACATGTTGATGTAAACTTCATTAAAAATAATAATTTCAACAACAATGCTTATCGGAACAATTCTAGTAATAACTATAGGCCATATCCTTATAATAATGGTAACGGTTATGCTAATTCTTATGGGAATTCTTACAACAATAATAGGAATACACCCCCTGGACTTGAAGCTATGCTTAAAGAATTTATTAGCACACAAACCGCTTTTAACAAATCTGTTGAGGAAAAGCTCAATAAAATTGATATTCTTGTTTCTAGAGTTGATAGTCTTGCCTCCGATGTTGATCTTTTGAAATCGAAAGTTATGCCTAATAGGGATATTGAAAATAAAATTGTTACTACAGCAAATGCCATCCAAGTTAGAATTAATGAGAATATAAGATTAATGGCTGAACTCGCGTGCTAGGTGGGATAGAGAAGAAAATGAAAAACTAGCTAAAGAGAAAAATGTAGCTAAAGTTTGGACTATTACCACCACTAGCAATGCTAATGATTCACATGTTTCTGCACCTCCTACTATCAATGGTAAAATAATTGGTGTTGGCAATGCTTTTACTCCTAGTGCAAAGCGCGCAAAATTACCTTAAACTGCTAAAATTGCTGAAACTGCCTGTGATAAAACTGCTAAAGAAATTTCCAACCTTGGGGATGATAATCCCATTGCTTTAGATTGTAATGATTTAGATTTTGATGATTGCCACATCTCTGAAGTTATAAAGTTCTTGCAAAAACTTGCTAAAAGTCCCAATGCTAGTGCTATAAATTTGGCTTTCACAAAACATATTACAAATGCTCTCATAAAAGCTAGAGAAGAGAAACTAAAACTTGAAACTTCTATTCCTAGAAAACTAGAGGATGGTTGGGAGCCCATCATTAAAATGAGAGTCAAAGATTTTGATTGTAATGCTTTATGTGATCTTGGTGCAAGTATTTCGTTATGCCTAAAAAAGTCTATGATATGCTTGACTTGCCACCATTGAAAAATTGTTATTTGGATGTTAATCTCGCTGATAATGCTAAAAATAAACCTTTGGGGAAAGTTGATAATGTTCATATTATGGTTAACAATAACCTTGTCCCCGTTGATTTTGTTGTCTTGGATATTGAATGCAATGCATCTTGCCCCATTATATTGGGAAGACCTTTTCTTCGAACCGTTGGTGCTACTATTGATATGAAGGAAGGTAATATTAAATATCAATTTCCTCTCAAGAAAGGTATGGAACACTTCCCTAGAAAGAGAATGAAGGTACCTTATGATTCTATTATTAGAACAAATTATGATGTTGATGCTTCGTCTCTTGATGTTACTTGAGTTACACTTTCGCGCCTAGCCGAAAGGCGTTAAAGAAAAGCGCTTATGGGAGACAACCCATGTTTTTACTACAGTATTTTTGTTTTATATTTGTGTCTTGGAAGTTGTTTACTACTGTAGCAACCTCTCCTTATCTTAGTTTTATGTTTTGTTGTGCCAAGTAAAGTCTTTGATAGAAAAGTAAGTACTAGATTTGGATTACTGCGCAGTTCCAGATTTCTTTGTCGTCACGAATCTGGGTCTATCTCCCCGTAGGTAGCTCAGAAAATTAAGCCAATTTACGAGCATGATCCCCAGATATGTACGCAACTTTCATTCAATTTGAGCATTTTCGTTTGAGCAAGTCTGGTGGCCTAATAAAATCCATCTTTACGGACTGTTCTGTTTTGACAGATTCTGTCTTTTATTTCGCATTGCCTCTTTTGCTATGTTGGATGAATTTCTTTGATCCATTAATGTCCAAGTAGCTTTATGCAATGTCCAGAAGTGTTAAGAATGATTGTGTCACCTCTGAACATGTGAATTTTTATTATGCACTAACCCTCTAATGAGTTGTTTCGAGTTTGGTGTGGAGGAAGTTTTCAAGGATCAGGAGAGGAGTATGATGCAATATGATCAAGGAGAGTGAAAGCTCTAAGCTTGGGGATGCCCCGGTGGTTCACCCCTGCATATTCTAAGAAGACTCAAGCTGTCTAAGCTTGGGGATGCCCAAGGCATCCCCTTCTTCATCGACAACATTATCGAGTTCCTCCCCGAAACTATATTTTTATTCCGTCACATCTTATGTACTTTGCTTGGAGCGTCGGTTTGTTTTTGTTTTTTGTTTTGTTTGAATAAAATGGATCCTAGCATTCACTTTATGGGAGAGAGACACGCTCCGCTGTAGCATATGGACAAGTATGTCCTTAGGCTCTACTCATAGTATTCATGGCGAAGTTTCTTCTTCGTTAAATTGTTATATGGTTGGAATTGGAAAATGATACATGTAGTAAATTGCTATAATGTCTTGGATAATTTGATACTTGGCAATTGTTGTGCTCATGTTTAAGCTCTTGCATCATATACTTTGCACCCATTAATGAAGAAATACTTAGAGCTTGTTAATTTGGTTTGCATATTTGGTTTCTCTAGAGTCTAGATAACATCTAGTATTGAGTTTTGAACAACAAGGAAGACGGTATGGAGTCTTATAATGTTTGCCATATGTCTTTTATGTGAGTTTTGCTGTACCATTCATCCTTGTGTTTGTTTCAAATAACCTTGCTAGCCTAAACCTTGTATCGAGAGGGAATACTTCTCATGCATCCAAAATACTTGAGCCAACCACTATGCCATTTGTGTCCACCATACCTACCTACTACATGGTATTTATCCGCCATTCCAAAGTAAATTGCTTGAGTGCTACCTTTAAAATTCCATCATTCACCTTTGCAATATATAGCTCATGGGACAAATAGCTTAAAAACTATTGTGGTATTGAATATGTACTTATGCACTTTATCTCTTATTAAGTTGCTTGTTGTGCGATAACCATGCTTCGGGGACGCCATCAACTATTCCTTGTTGAATATCATGTGAGTTGCTATGCATGTCCGTCTTGTCTGAAGCAAGAGAGATCTACCACCTTCATGGTTGGAGCATGCATATTGTTAGAGAAGAACTTTGGGCCGCTAACTAAAGGCATGATTCATGGTGGAAGTTTCAGCTTTGGACATATATCCTCAATCTCATATGAGAATAATAATTGTTGCCACATGCTTATGCATTAAAGAGGAGTCCATTATCTCGTTGTCCATGTTGTCCCGGTATGGATGTCTAAGTTGAGAATAATCAAAAGCGAGAAATCCAAAATGCGAGCTTTCTCCTTAGACCTTTGTACAGGCGGCATGGAGGTACCCCATTGTGACACTTGGTTAAAACATGTGCATTGCAAAGATCCGGTAGTCCAAGTTAATTAGGACAAGGTGCGGGCACTATTAGTATACTATGCATGAGACTTGCAACTTGTAAGATATAATGTACATAACTCATATGCTTTATTACTACCGTTGACAAAATTGTTTCATGTTTTCAAAATAAAAGCTCTAGCACAAATATAGCAATCGATGCTTTCCTCTTTGAAGGACCATTCTTTTTACTTTTATGTTGAGTCAGTTCACCTATCTCTCTCCACCTCAAGAAGCAAACACTTGTGATTAACTGCGCATTGATTCCTACATACTTGCATATTGTACTTGTTATATTACTCTATGTTGACAATTATCCATGAGATATACATGTTACAAGTTGAAAGCAACCGCTGAAACTTAATCTTACTTTGTGTTGCTTCAATGCCTTTACTTTGATTTATTGCTTTATGAGTTAACTCTTATGCAAGACTTATTAATACTTGTCTTGAAGTACTATTCATGAAAAGTCTTTGCTTTATGATTCACTTGTTTACTCATGTCATTGCCATTGTTTTGATCGCTGCATCCACTACATATGTTTACAAATAGTATGATCAAGGTTATGATGGCATATCACTTCGAAATTATCTTTGTTATCGTTTTACCTGCTCGGGACGAGCAGTAACTAAGCTTGGGGATGCTTGATACGTCTCCGACGTATCGATAATTTCGTATGTTCTATGCCATATTATTGATGATACCTACATGTTTTATGCACACTTTATGTCATATTCGTGCATTTTCTGGAACTAACCTATTAACAAGATGCCGAAGTGCCAGTTCCCGTTTTCTGCTGTTTTTGGTTTCGAAATCCTAGTAACGAAATATTCTCGGAATTGGACGAAACGAAGACCCAGGGGCCTATTTTTCCACGGAGCTTCCAGAAGACCGAAGAGCATACGAAGTGGGGCCACGAGGTGGCGACACCACATGGCGGCGCGGCCAAGGGGGGGCCCGCGCCGCCCTATGGTGTGGGCCCCTCGTCAGGCCCCCGACTCTGCCCTTCCGCCTACTTAAAGCCTCCGTCGCGAAACCCCTGATGCGGAAAAAGCACGATACGGAAAACCTTACTGAGACGCCGCCGCCGCCGATCCCATCTCGGGGGATTCTGGAGATCTCCTCCGGCACCCTGCCGGAGAGGGGATTCATCTCCCGGAGGACTCTACACCGCCATAGTCGCCTCCGGAGTGATGAGTGAGTAGTTCACCCCTGGACTATGGGTCCATAGCAGTAGCTAGATGGTTGTCTTCTCCTCATTGTGCTTCATTGTTGGATCTTGTGAGCTGCCTAACATGATCAAGATCATCTATCCGTAATACTCTATGTTGTGTTTGTCGGGATCCGATGGATAGAGAATACCATGTTATGTTAATTATCAAGTTATTACATATGTGTTGTTTATGATCTTGCATGCTCTCCGTTACTAGTAGAGGCTCTGGCCAAGTTTTTGCTTTTAACTCCAAGAGGGAGTATTTATGCTCGATAGTGGGTTCATGCCTGCATTGACACCTGGGACAGTGACAGAAAGTTCTAAGGTTGTGTTGTGTTGTTGCCACTAGGGATAAAACATTGGCGATATGTCCGAGGATGTAGTTGTTGATTACATTACGCACCATACTTAATGCAATTGTCTGTTGTTAGCAACTTAATACTGGAGGGGGTTCGGATGATAACCTGAAGGTGGACTTTTTAGGCATAGATGCAGTTGGATGGCGGTCTATGTACTTTGTCGTAATGCCCAATTAAATCTCACTATACTTATCATGTCATGTATGTGCATTGTTATGCCCTCTCTATTTGTCAATTGCCCGACTGTAATTTGTTCACCCAACATGCTTTTATCTTATGGGAGAGACACCTCTAGTGAACTGTGGACCCCGGTCCATTCTTTTAATACTCGAAATACAAATCTGCTGCAATACTTGTTTTACTCGTTTTCTCTGCAAACAATCATCTTCCACACAATACGGTTAATCCTTTGTTACAGCAAGCTCGGTGAGATTGACAACCTCATCTGTTTCGTTGGGGCAAAGTACTTTGGTTGTGTTGTGCAGGTTCCACGTTGGCGCCGGAATCTCTGGTGTTGCGCCGCACTACATCCCGCCGCCATCAACCTTCAACGTGCTTCTTGACTCCTACTGGTTCGATTAAACCTTGGTTTCTTACTGAGGGAAACTTGCCGCTGTGCGCATCACACCTTCCTATTGGGGTTCCCAACGGACGTGTCAACTACACGCATCACGACGGCGCCGCCAAATCATGTGCTCGACAGTGGCTGTCCTCCATTCTCGGCGGTAGCTGATCGGTGGTGAGTAATCTAGAAACGCTAGCTCCATTCCCTGCGCCTGATTTTGGATCTGAGTCGGTCTCTTATGATTTTTGAGCTAGATCACCAGGGCGTCGTGGGCGGGTTGGCTGAACCAGGGGCATCGAGATGGAGAGGAAAAAGAGCAGTTACAGCAGGTAAAACAACCGTATTTTGATTTGATTTGATTGAAGCTCACTCTACCCGTCGCAAAACCTAGGTGATTGTGAGCGGAATTTTTTTTAATTCAATGTCAAGTTCTTCCCATCAGAATAGTAGGAGGAACACCAAATTACTCCAAGATCTACATCTAGCAAGATCCCCTCACAAGGAGAGGGACTCAAATGGTGGAATAGTATATCTAGATCTCCTCTCTCTTTTCCCTCAAAAAGATGCAAGAAACCATGGAGGAATCAAGAGGAGGAAGAACCTCTTCTAGGTCAACAATGGAGGAGATAGAATAGAAGAAGAACTGGCTTGTCAAGAGGTGGAAGAAGGGTATATATAGGGGTACTGAAATATAGTTACTGGGACAGAAAAAGGGCCAGAAATGCGCCCGACCGGTAGTACCTCTTGCGGAACTGGTAGTACCTCTCGCAGACAAAAGCAACACAGAAATAGGCTAAAATAAGTTCTGGGCCGGTACTACCGCCTGTTGGGCCGCTAGTACCAGCCATGTATAAGAAGCAGCAAAAGGCAAATCACTAGAGGTGGCCTGGGTGGATATGGGGGGAGCTGGGCCGTCCCAGGCGATACGGCAGCCCAGCAGCTGCAAGCGGCAATGCAACAGTTGCGGGCGTGCCAGCGAGCACGGCGCGCAACAGGAAGGGCGAGGCGCAACGATTGATGACCCACAAGTATAGGGGATCGCAACAGTCTTCGAGGGAAGTAAAACCCAATTTATTGATTCGACATAAGGGGAGCCAAAGAATATTTGTAAGCCTTAACAGCGGAGTTGTCAATTCAGCTGCACCTGGAAACAGACTTGCTCGCAAGAGTTTATCG
>NC_061510.1:180741699-180837992 GCF_022539505.1 Lolium rigidum
AATAACCTACAAGAGATTATGATCATAACCTACGCCAAGTACTACACGATGCACACACTGTCACCATTACACCGTGAAGGAGGAATATACTACTTTAATAACATCACAAGAGTAGCACATAGACTAATAGTGATACAAAGCTCATCATATGGATCTCAATCATGCAAAGCAATTCATGAGATCATTGTATTGGGGTACGAGAGAGAGATTAACCACATAGCTACCGGTACGGCCCTTAGCCTCGATGGAGAACTACTCCCTCCTCATGGGAGACAACGGCGTTGATGAAGATGGCGGTGGTGTTGATGGAGAAGCCTTCCGGGGCACTTCCCCGTCCCGGCGGCGTGCCGGAACAGAGACTCCTGTCCCCCAGATCTTGGCTTCGCGATGGCGGCGGCTCTGGAAGGTTTCTCGTACCGTGGCCTTTTCGTATCGAAGTTTTAGGTCAGGGACCTTTAAATAGGCGAAGAGGGAGGGCTGACGAGGCGATGACACAACAGGGGGGCGCAGCCCAGGCCCTGGCCGCGCCGCCCTATCATCTGGTGGCCCTGTGGCCCCTCTCTGCTGGCTCTCGGGTGTTCTGGAAGCTTCGTGGAAAAATAGGATGCTGGGCATTGATTTCGTCCAATTCCGAGAATATTTCCTTACTAGGATTTACGAAACCAAAAACAGCAGAAAACGAGAACTGGCATTTCGGCATCTCGTCAATAGGTTAGTTCCGGAAAATGCATCAAAACGATATAAAGTGTGAACAAAACATGTAGGTATTGTCATAAAACAAGCATGGAACATAAGAAATTATAGATACGTTTGAGACGTATCACTACCATTGTCTGTGACGATGCTATGAGGAACTCCAAACCGAAAAACGATGCTCTTGATGAACTTGACCGTTGATGCTGCGTCTGGCGAGTTTATTGGTTTTGCCTCAACCCATTTGGTGAACTTGTCGACAACTACGAGCATATACTCGTATCCTCCTGGCCACGCCTTGTGCAATTTGCCCACCATATCAAGACCCCATTGAGCAAAGGGCCACGACAATGGTATTGGCATCAGTTCTGCTGCCGGAGAATGAGGTTTTGCGGCAAACCTTTGACACGCATCACATGTACGCACTATGTCCTTTGCATCCTCGATGGCCGTTAGCCAATAAAACCCTGCTCTGAAAACCTTGGCCGCAATAGGTTGACTGCTTGCGTGGTGTCCGCATACGCCCTCGTGTACATCCTTTAAAAGCACTCGACCTTCTTCAGCTGTGACGCACCGCTGCAAGACTCCCGATATACTTCTCTTATAAAGCTCGCCCTTAACCACAGTGAAGGCTTTGGACCGTCGAATAATTCGCCTTGCTTCTACTGGACCTTCGGGTATTTCCTTCCTTGAGATATATGCGATATAAGCCTGCATCCAAGGGATTTGTACCACCATCACCTCATGCGACTCTTCTTCATCTCCCGATATACTTGCCTCTATTGCTGCTGGAGTCCCCGAGCCTTTTTCGACTTTTTCCTTTCTCTTTGGCTATTTCCTCGCCTTGGTCGACCTTGGAATATGACTTCCCATATATGCATCTTATTATCCGGACCATTCCGGAACTCCTCGTGATGTCCTAGATCCCATCCGAGACTCTGAATAATATTCGAACTCCATTCCATATTCCATATCTATTTAAAACAACATCAAACCTTAAGTGTGTCACCCTACGGTTCACGAACTATGCAGACATCATCGAGACACTTCTCCGATCAATAACCAACAACGGGAACTATGCAGACATGATCGAGACACTTCTTCGATCAATAACCAATAGCGGGACCCGGAGATCCATAATGGCTCCCACATATTCAACGATGACTTCGTGATCGAAAGAACCATTAACATACGATACCGATTCCCTCTGTCGCGCGATACTTTACTTATCTGAGGTTCGATCATCGATATCTCTATACCTAGTTCAACCTCGTTACCGATAAGTACTCTTTACTCGTACCGTGATATGACACCCCTTATGAGCCAGTCACATGCTTGCAAGCTAATTGGATGACATTCCACCGAGAGAGCCTAGAGTATATCTATCCGTTATTTGGATGGACAAATCCCACTATTGATCCATGCGCTTCAACCTATACTTTCCGAATACTTAATGCCACCTTTATAACCACCCATTTACGAAGTAGTGTTTGATGTCATCAAAGCATCCATCCGGTGCAGTGATTAACATGATCTCATGGTCGAAGAATTAGATTACTATGTATCTTAAAGCTTATAGCAAAATGAACTTAATTACTTGATCATATGCTATGCTTACTATGGGTGTGTGTCCATGACACCATTCTCTTAATGACATGATTTTGTTATTAACAACATCCAATGTTCATGATCACGAAACTATGATCATCTATTAATCAACAAGCTAGTTTAACAAGAGACTTACTAGGAACTCTTTTATGTTTACAAAACACACAAGTATTAATGTTTCTGGTTAATACAATTATAGCATGGGATGCAAATATTTATCATGAACACAAAGATATAACAATAACCATTTTATTATTTCCTCTTGGGCATATCTCCAACATAGGGTGCCTACGTCAAAGGGTAATTCTTAGTGTAGTTACACCTAGTTTACCATGGCATGTACCTGACTTGCTCATTGTGACCGTGACTGGGACGCCATGGGCTGGAGTCTGCGCGCCGCGCCGTAATCGTGGGGACCCTCGATCCCATTATGCCGACTACATTTATAACGAAGAAAGGTTTGTATGCATTGTCGGCTGTTCAAGTTGAAGCAGCAACAATGAATGCCATTGGCTAGTGGTTCACTTATGGCTCAGAGACTCCAGCTTTAAACGAGGTGGCAATGAAAGTGTTGTCTCAGCCAATAAGTAGCTCCTCCGCCGAAAGAAATTGAAGTACATACTCATTTATACATAGTGTAAAGAGAAACAAGCTAAATGCAAAGACAACCGATAAGCTTGTCTACATTCATGCAAACGAGCGACTCAAGAGAAGGTTCTCAAAGGGCAACAATTCAGGCCCGCATTATAAGTGGGATGTTAATCCTGACAATAGTTTATTGGAGGAGTCAAGCTTGAAGCTTGAGCAGATACGTTGGGCTAGCTTGGAGGACGGTATAACCCGCTGATGAAGCAGCTGAATCACCATGGAAAATTTAGAGGGAGTGACCGGTACTATATCAAACTCTAGAAAATATTGACTACTATGTTTACATTTCTATGGTCACTAATAGTTCCATTTTAGCTTGAAGGTACATGGTGAGTTTATCTATTGGTGAACATGAAAGGTTAGAGTACAAAAATCACTTGGATGCTGCTACTGAAGTGCTACTGTCGGGCCTCTTAGACATTTTACTTGCTCGTTTGAAACTTTGGTTCATTATTCTTTGTCTACTGGTGAAACTGGGAGGCTAGAGTACATGAGTCACTCGGATGCTGCTACTGGAGTGCTACTGTCTATATCTTAGTCATTTTGTTTGCTTGTTTGGAAGTTTGGTTCATATCAACTTTGTTAATAACTTTGATTCGCACCTGTATCGTACCGGATTCATCGTTTGACACAGTAGGGGTTCGCGTTTCTCGCCCAGACTCCCAGGGTACCGTACCGGAGTCATCGTACCCAAAATTATTGATTGCGTCCCCTTAGTACAAAAATCCTTCGAAAGATGTATACCCCACTGTCCTTTGTTTTTGCCAGCCTCCGAATCTCGTCCCCCGTTTCTGTTTCCCGTACTCATCGTACTGGAAACATGACAACTATGAATCTGAGGAGCGATTTGGGGATTGTGTCCGGGGTGCCTAGGTGGTTACAGGTGTACAGGGGCGCGGCGCGACGGCGCGGATTTAAGTGCGTCCATGGTGCGGTGTCACGCGGGAGGGCATCGTTCGGTCGGAGGGTGTTTGTACCATCTGTTCACCTCATGTACAAACAGCGCAATAGACGATGTGTACAGTAGCAGAGTCTATTTGGCTGTCTATAAGCACCAAACGGGCTTGCAAACTATGCAAATAAACCCAACTTTTTCGGAAGACGTTATTCTATTCTAACCCATGAACAGACGAAGCGCTCGGTACAATGGAAAATAGTCCGTCTGTAAGTAGAGATTTTTGCAGTAACAAACTGTCTTTAATTCTACAGATGGGCTAGGCAGTTTATCTCTTTCTCTTTCTTGCATCGTCACCTTTATTTCTAGGACGATGCTGGCCGTCCCCCAGGGGATTAGAATTCCTAGCCCCCGGGTCTGGGCACGTGTCTCATGTATGTGGTCAACGAACGACCCCCGTGTTGGCACCTCTTCTTCTCTCTCCCACGGAAACTCTGGCCGCAGTCTCCTATCTCCACTGCCCTTCTCAGTCCAACCGTTGCCATAGAAGGTGCTCGTCGGAGCAGTCGTCGGAAAAAGTTGCCAGAGAAGATATCGTCGTCTAGGTAGCAACGCTAGACACCCCTTGTAGCAGCGCCTTCCGCCGCTGGTAGAAGAGCGCACCAGCGCTTGCAGCAGAAAGGCGTCGTAGCCGGAGAGGCCGTCGCCGGAGAAGACCCCCACCACACGCAGCGAAGGCTCCCATCACAGGTAGCAAGGATGAGTGCCTGTTATAGCAAGGCCTCCCGTCCCTTGTAGCGACTATACCCATCGCCGGTAGCAAGGCCGACCGCCCCCATTAGCAAAACCTGGCACCCACGGTAGCAAGTTCTGGCGCCCCATGTAGCAACACCTCCCTTCCCTTGTAGCAGCGCCTCCCGCCGCTCGTAGCAGTGCCGCCACCGCTGGTAGCAAGGCTGGCCTCCTATAGTAGCAAAGCACGACCGCCCTTGTAGCAAACTCCGCCTCCCCTTGTAGCAAGTAGCAACATCCATGCCCGCACCACCATTGGTCGACGACATGACCTTGGGATGCGTCGAGCTCGGAGAAGCAGCGGCGTCGACCTTGGAGGGATGCACGTGCAGGGGTTCAGGGGAACCGTTGACCGCACTTAGGGGAGACTCGCCTTGGACGCCGACGAGGACGCGGCGCGGTGGCTGTATGAGGAGGAGGCGGCGGTCGCTCGCAGGGCCCTAGGAAGGTGCGGCAGTTGCGGAGGCGACCAACGACGAGGGCGGGCCAGATGCTGGAGGAGGAGGTCGGGGGAGGCGGCGTCCGACGAGCCGGGGTAACGGTGTCCTACAAGCTGGATGGCGCGCGCGAGCTAGGAGCCGGGTTGGCGGAGGTTTAATCTGGCGTGCTGGCTAGTTTGCCAGCGGCGGAGCTCGGTGGTGGGAGGGGAGGCGGAGCTTGGTGGGTGGGAGGGGCGACAGGGCTCCGTGTGTAAGAGAAACGAAGAAAATGAGAGAAGAAACAAGAAGATAAGGTTGAGGTGGGTCCCACTTGGATGTGTCGCCAAGAGCGCGTGCGCGTGAGAGCGATCCTAGTGACCCACACGTCCGCACGATGAAGGCATCGCACGGCCACAAAGCAGGAGGTTGCACGCGCGAGATCTCCTGAGGAATACAATCATTTTCCTTATTTTTACATGGCATACAAAGTGCTGACTGTATACTGTTGTACCTGGACAGAGATTTGGTGCGCATGGACACTAGTGATCTCGTTTTTTAAAAAAATTAAAAAAATCATAATTTTGAGTTTCAAAAAATTATGGGAAAAAAATCCACACATAGTCAATGATGTATCCCACAAACGTGCAAAAAATCAATTTCAAATACTTAATATTTTGAGCTACACAAAAATAACAAAATTATAGATCTGAGTAGTCATTTTCAAATCTCCAAAACATATCAGATTTTGTCATTTTTGTCTAGCTAAAAATAAAAATAATTTCGGATTGGAATTTTGCATGATTGTGGAATGTATCAATGACAGTCTTCAGAATTATTTTCATAATTTTTATAACTTATAAAAATATTTTTAATTTTTTCTTAACACAGAGAGCACTGGAGCTAAAAGTACTTTTCGGTTGTACCTGCCCTAACTACAGGGCGCCTGTTGTATAGTCCAAGTTGTGTATGTGCTTCTGGATGAGACTAAAATAACCCCGCGGCGGTTGGAGAGAGGGTCAGCGAGAAAGGAGGAGAGAGAAGTAGCAAGAGGATCGGCGAATACAGGAAAAGGAAGGCGAGAATGGAGAGCAGCAAGGTGGTTGTGTGCGATAACGGCACCGGGGTAAGACTTCCTCCCCGATCCACCCTCTCGAGGCTGTTCCATTCCTAGATCTGCCTCTCCCGACCAGCTATTGCTGTTGGCCGGTTCCTTGAATAGTCCCACGAAATCACAACGCAGTCCTCCTTCTGGTCATTGATCGGTACGAGTGCGTTCTTGTCACCGCCCAGCTGGACACGAATCGAGCCCGGCTGTGCTCGAATCAGCTGAGGGTAATGCGGAATTGGGATCGCGATATCGTTGTGGCGCGGATTTTCCCCCTTGGGTGTCAAGGACTAGTACGGATATGGAGTAGTGGGTTAATAGTTGTAAGGGTAGTGTCGGTATTCCACATATGGTGTCATGTTTGTGGTTGGTTAGGTCTATATAAGCCTACCCTTGTATCCTGTTGCAATCAACCAAGAAATATGAACCCTAATTTTATCTTACATTTCTGCAATTTACTATTTATTTTATTTAGTTCTTGCAATTTATCATTTTTCTACCGAATCCTCTCGAATCTCTCTTCTTGATGATCCTCTTCCGGTCAGATCCACCGGAATCCTGACATATATAGACCTAACCAACCACAACATGACACCATATGTGGAATACCGGTACTACCCTTACAATTAACCCACTACTCCATATCCGTACTAGTCCCTGACATTAGGTCAAGAATTTAGAGGTATATATGAATATTCGGCTTTACCCCTTCGTTTAAAGATTTCTCCTCCCAGGATTGCTTCCGAGTTGTATTAGAAGCTGGCGTGTCAATTTTCTAGGCTGAACATCAACAATGGATATGCTGCACGTAGTGCTAAATTGTTACGAGATGCTCAGTACGCCACAGCCTTATCTGAGCTATTATTGCATTTTCCTATGAAGCTCAGTTATTCGAATCATAAATTGTTTAGGTGAAATCTCTGGCTGATATGTTGCCAATATTTTTGAATTATTATTATTACTCCGTATTATTATTATTATTCTCTCTTTGGCAACAGGTGAACCTGAAAAAGTTTCTGTTCTGATTGGATGGTTTTGCTTTTCTAATTTGACACCTACGTTGCAGTATGTAAAGTGTGGCTTTGCGGGAGAGAACTTCCCTACATCTGTGTTTCCTTGTGTAGTTGGACGGCCATTGCTTCGCTATGAGGAGTCACTTCAGGAACAAGAATTGACGGTCTGGATGCCATGCTTCATTCCATACCTTTAATGTTTTTTTTTCTAAGTACACCTCATAATTAGTGCATGTGTTTGATGCAGGATATTGTGGTTGGAGCTGCTTGTGCTGATTTGAGACATCAACTTGATGTATCATATCCTGTCACAAATGGGATTGTTCAAAATTGGGATGATATGGGCCATATATGGGATCATGCATTCTATAGTGAACTGAAGGTATTCTTTACTTTGCTTGTACTATGAGTTTCTCGAAAAAAAAAACTTTGTCAGTATCTCTGATTATGTATCTTAAGTCTCTTAAACCTAGTTAAAGCAATGCATTTCTACTTCTTTTCATCTAGGTTGATCCATCTGAGTGTAAAATTCTACTGACAGATCCACCACTCAATCCTCTGAAAAACCGTGAACAGATGGTAGGTTTTTTCATCAGACCGTTTTATAATGCAAATTGAAGTTATGTATATATTATTGACTAGTAAACTGAACCCCACGGTTAGCAGATTGAGACAATGTTTGAGAAATACAACTTTTCTAGTGTCTTCATCCAGATCCAAGCAGTTCTTTCACTATATGCTCAAGGTACTTAACCTCCTGTCTTATTCACAATTAAGGACACGAACGCACACAAAATGGCATTAGTACTTTTGAATACATGTACTTCTATTTTTCAGGCTTGCTGACTGGACTTGTCATAGATTCTGGTGATGGTGTCACTCATGTGGTATGACAATAATATTATGCCTTATATTGTACTAATAGGCTGATGACCAGACTCTGGTTCTAGCAATATCTGTAATACATCATATGAACATTATCTGAGTATCTCACATATGCTTTTAATTTTTCATCTTTGCCAATGTACTTGTATTGACCCAAGCCAACCAAAGGAGTTAACCTTCTATTTTTGTAGAGAGTGGAAAATACTATACCTGCCATTTTGGATACTGTTTGTGGAAAAAATATACCCTCTATCTTGTTGGTTTTTGTTCATAAATACTGAAGAGAGTGGGGCGATAAATTAGGGTGGGGGGTATTAAATTTGCATGCAATCCTTGCAAGTCCCAATTGAATTAATGTATAAGGCAAGTAAACCTTTAAGACGTCAGCTCGGTTTCTTATGTATGCAACACTTAGCATAATAGTATTTTTTTTAACCTGCTGCCTTTTTAATTGAAATAATTTCACAACTGAAAAACTACTAACATACTGTTTTCCCTGTTGGAAATAAAATATAATAGTGATAAGTAAGGTGGAGTAGAAAGAAATACTGCTCACTTTTTGTAACTTTTGACTGATGAAGTATTGGCCACTTATTAGTTGTTAGTTAGTTTATTAACACAAGGATTACAGAATACAGCACCATACGAGGAACTTATTGCAAGAACAATGAAAAATGGAGATCCATGATACTTCTGGGCACTGTGATCTTCCATTTTTACATGATCTGCTGTATTTGCATGATAAAGATCTTAGGTATGCATTGTTTCTTTGTAGATGTCACAGCCGTTATGAGTTTACTAGTTGTCCTTGTTTTTACTAGGTTTTTTTTCATGTGCAGTATTTATTAGTTTTTTTTTGCTGTCTCTAGCGTTAATGTCTTTCCTGTAATTTTACTTTTATCTACATATGCAGGTGCCTGTAGTTGATGGATATTCTTATCCACACCTAACAAAAAGAATGAATGTTGCTGGAAGGCATATCACATCTTATCTTGTTGATCTACTTTCAAGGAGAGGGTAAGTCCGTTACCAGCTACCATGTTGAGATGTTAAAGTTGCTTGATGTAGTCTTCTACATGATTGCTTCAGTAATTTTCTCATAGTCTTAATTTTTCCGATTTCAATAGGTATGCTATGAACAAATCCGCTGATTTTGAGACCGTCAGAGAAATAAAAGAGAAGCTATGCTATATAAGGTCAGCTCTATTGTTCTAGTTCTTTGGTTCGTCGCTATAGGTTGCTGTTATATCTTATAAGAATGACAGTTAAACGATGTGCAGCTATGATTACAAACGTGAATATCAGCTAGGACTTGAAACTACAATCCTTGTCAAAAGTTACACTGTAAGTATACTGCCCTGTTTCTGTGTCATTATTGTTCTCTTTATATTGTGAGCTCAATTTTCTTCTGATCAGCTTCCAGATGGAAGAGTAATTAAAGTCGGAACTGAGCGATTTCAAGCTCCCGAGGCTCTTTTTACTCCTGTAAGTTTGTTTTTATTCTATTTTATTGCGATTTGCAAGTCTTTTGGATATAGATATATATGTACATCTCTGCAAAAATATCTTAAGTGTGGTAGTCTTGACAAGATATATCTACTGGGCAGGAACTCATAGATGTTGAAGGTGATGGTTTGGCAGATATGGCATTCCGTTGCATTCAGGAAATGGACATTGACAACCGGATGACGGTATACACCCCTCAATACGTTTATTTTAATTGTTATTATTTCGTGAAGTGTTTAGATGGAACTACTATGAGAATAGCCAGCGGGTTATATCGATGAGGCAAGAACAAATTCGTAAGTATTGGCAGTCCAATCTTTCACGGTACCTGATAGAGAAAACTATAACAGAAGTAGAACTTCGGATCAAAGAAACCGAAGGAGAGAAGTCACGGATAGATTGACTCGATCAACCACGCACGCGCAGCAAAACAAATCCTCACGTCAAGGATTGTAGATACTCATAGCTTTGGCGTATCCCGACTCGAGACTTTTCTGTGTTTCATATTCAACTCAAAACCAATCTGATCCTCGTTACATGGCAGAAGCCTATTTAAAGAGCACACAGGCTCGGCTCTAAGTCTAACAAACCTACTAGGATTTTACCTAAAAACTCTCTCACGGTATCTCTAAAATAATCAACTAGTACTTGCCTAATTTAAGGACCTGCTCCATGAATCATGTAATGTGACTAATGTCCAAGAAGACAACTAGAACTAGAACTCTTACACAAACAAACGTGTATAAAAATTCTTGGACTAGCAATTCTAAACACTCACGAATGCTTGAGTCCAATGGAAACTTTGATCGATCCAATCATGATGAACTTGCATGGCATCCTGAATGTTGACGTTATTTTGTCCGATAGAATCAGCTGGATGGCCATATCGCCATTCAGAATACTTTCTTTGAGCGTGTAGTCGAGCTTCGCATTCCATGCCCGCGGAGCCTGCCGCAAGCCATAGGCCTTGCGCAGCCGCAAAACCTTTTCTTCTCCGGTCATGCGAAACCCAGTGGCTGCTTCGGATAGAACTCCTCCTTAAGTTCTCCATTGAGAAAGGCTGATTTTACGACCATGTGGTGGACGGGCCACCCCTTCTGGGCAGCCAAAGCAAGCAGCAGCCGGATTGATTCCATGCGAGCGACGGGAGCAAAGACTTCATCAAAGTCTATGCCGGCTTGCTGGACGAAGCAGCGAGCGACCAACTGTGCTTTGTACGATTACTTCGTCGACTTCATTTTTCTTCAAGTTATAGACCCATTTGAGGCCCTAGTTGTCGATGCCCGTGCGGCAGATCGACAAGCTCCCATGTGTTGTTTCTCTCTACTGCTTCAATTTCCTCACGCATGGCTGCCTGCCATGCCTTGTTGCGCTCAGCTTCTGCGAATGAGCACGACGCCACCGTGCAGGCTAGGTGTAACTCGGAGTCGAGGTTGTGCGGTGCGAGCCCAGGCACTTATTCTTTTGCAATTAGATTTTTGACCCTGCGATAGCGAAATGGTGTGTCGCCATGCGCAACATCCAGTCTGTCATCATCATCTGCGGGTGCAGTGATGAATTCCGGAGTAGCTGCGGAGGTGATGGAGGTGTTGGTGGCATCCATGGTTGGTGGTGCGTTGGCTGAGGCACCTTGAGCCCCATGTATCGAGGACACGGATCTGTCCCCTACTGAACTGGACATTTCGCTAGGCACCCTCATGGCATGGCATGACGGCCGATATACTCCACGTCAAAGTTGATGCTGGAGTTTTCGCTGCCCAATCCCATCCCCGTTCTTCGTCAAAGACAATGTCACGGGCGATGCGAACATGCCTTGTGGCTAGGTCAAGCAGCCTGTATGTCTTTACTCCATCCTCGCAGCCAATGAAGACATCGAGAGAGCTACGGTCATCGAGCTTGCATAGATTCCCATGTTCCTTGACATATGCCAAGCACCCAAAGGTGCGACGGTAGTGGACAACCGGCTTGCGGCTGTGCCACGCCTCGTGAAGGCGTCTTTCCTGTGAGGGATTTGGTGGGAGCTCGGTTTAGCAAGAAGACAACAATGCTGACCGCCTCCCCCAAAATAGTTGGCATACTCCTCTTTTTCAGCAGGCCATTGCTACCACCATCTGGTTTCGCCTCTCGACGACGCCATTCTGCTGCGGGGCGTATGGCGTGGATAAGTGGTGGATAAGTGGCGATCGATTCCTTCATCAACACAATAGGCGGCGAACTTTGTTGAGGTGAACTCGCCGTCATTGTCCGTGCAGAACACATGTAGTTTGCGTTCGCTTTGAGCTTATGCTGCTACCTGAACTCTTTTGATTGCATCTGGTGCCTTATTCTTGGAGCATCACCCACATGTAGCAAGTGGTGTCATCCACCAACAACAAGAAGTAGCGCCAACCTTCGAGGTGTCGCTGGCGAAATGGGACACCTTGCTTGCTAAGGGAACGGGCCGCGACGATGCTTGGTGATGACGCACGTGTCGCATAACTGTTTCACATGTTCCAGCCGTGGCAGCCCACATGCCATGGAGATCCACTAGAATCACTCATAAACAAGTCTCAAATCCATAGAGGTAGCCTTGATTACATAGGAGTTGAGTCCCAGAGGTAGAGAGCCAATAAAGCTCATAAGAGAAATCTCAAAATCTATGTCTAACCCTAGTTCATGCGGGTACGGAGGCACATATAGCCCAAATCAAGTTAGGGGTAATTTAGGTATTACAATAGATAAGTAGCATAGCCATTGATGGACAAATGGATGTTCCAGATTTAGATGCCTTCGGGTGAGGCCGGTGGTACCGGTAATAAACGCGGGATGGTCCAGGGTATACTGTAAGCCAAGTCGTGTGGCTGGTACCAGTCCGGTACCAAGGCCGGTGGTACCGGCCGGGGCTAACCGGTAGTACCGGCCGCCAGCCTGGGCGCGCGGGGGAGGCGGCGACGCGTGGCACGCTGAGCGTGGAGGAGAGCCGGTCCGGCTCGACCAAGGGCGCGCACGTGGTTCTTGGCTGATAGTACCGGCTTGTCCGGCCTGGTAGTACCGGCTGCTGCTCCTGGCCGGTTGTACGGGCCATGCTGCTGGCCGTTCCCTCTCCTCTCCTCTTCTTCTCCTTCTCTTCCTTTTCCTTCTTCTTCCTTGAAACCGTTGGTTGCTCCTTTGCGGATCCTTCTCGAAGCTTGTACCTAATCACACATAGAACATCGGCATGAGGTAGCATACCATTCAATGTTGTGTCGAGGTCGAGTGTAGAGAGGATTGAGTTCACCTTGTCGTGTATAGCTTTCACTCGGGCTAATGTCGTCTGTCCACTTGGGGGACTACTTGGCCTTGGTGTAGTGTCGACCTTCGGAGGGGCTACATTAGAGACCGTGGCTTGGTTGCAAAATTGAGAAGCAACGAGATTTGTGCAAGACGCCTCTCTTCTCTTATCTCTCTCTTGCTTATAAGCTTTGGACTCTTTTGTGTTTTGGTGTCACTCACACACGCTTTTTCTTTTTGTATTTTTTGTTCTTTCTCTCACTATGCAAAGATACTTCTATCTATGTAAGCATGTCACGCTTCTTTTGCTTTTCTTTTTCACAACGAGCTTGCTTCTTAGCTTTGCTCAACTCACGCACACCCTCACGTTTGGGACGCTTGCGCAATGCTTCGCAACACTAGAAAGCCACTCTCGATGGGATAGATGCGCAAATGAAGCTAGGGTTACAAGTTAGACCAGTTTGATTTTGGGCGAGGATGATGTCGAACTTGCGGTGGTGGTGGATGGTGTCAACGAACCGCTTGGATATCGGGGTGCCTTCGTCGTTGTCGATGTTGCGGAAGCTTGTGGTGACTAAAATGGCACTCAAAACCGGAGTCCAAACACAAAAACGAAGTGCCAAAACGAAAAACGAAGTTAGTTGTCAAAATTTTGGACCACCGGAAGTTCTGGCCCATGGGGGCGGTAGTACCGGCCGGCCGGAAGTATCGGTCCCTCGGGGTGGTAGTACCGGTTTCACCTGGTGCTTCAAGCTGTTCGTCAATTAGGGCGGAAAATGGGTCCAAAAAGCTAGGAAAAGATGGGGGAGTTGTAGATCAACACTAGTAACACGAAATCATTGGACCAAAACCACTAAAAACGCAACAAAATCTTAGTTCCATCAAGGGGCAATTTAGGGCTAGTTTTTGGGAATTTTTTGGAAATTTTCTAGAAACGAAATTGGGTGGGTGGGGGGTCAAATTTGTGTCAACCAAGAGCTGCTGATACTATATGATTATGATGTGGCCTAGGGTCCATGAGTTGGTCCAATCTCACGAATTGACCCAAAAGAAGAGGAGGGGAGAGAGGAAATCACGAAGAACTCGATGAACACGACGAACTCAATCCGATACAAATCGATTTCACTCCCGTGGCTCGATTGACCACGCCGATAGAATCAACCGTGAGAGACCGCGAGGTAGAATCCTGGTTGAGAGATCGGCGATGGAATTTGAACACAGGTGTGAGAGAGTGATTTGCACTAGAATCTCACACGCAAGGTTTGTGGAGCTAAGCTCAAGAGGAATAATCCAAAACTATGTCTAACCCTAGATCTGGGCGTCCAAGGGAGTATTTATAGTAGGGGGTTCGAAGGGGTAAGTTACATGTCAAAACAGGACAAATTCAGGCTGAAACGCGTAATCAGCGGAAGTTTCGGTCCCTAGGGGTGGTAGTACCGGCCACTGGGGGCGGTAGTACCGGGTGGCCGGTACCGGCCAATTACCGGTCTAGTTCCAGAAACGACTCCTTGATCTCCCGAGATGTTCTGTGAGAATTCCGCGCATTTCTGGAAGTAGGCCGGAAGTTGGGCGGTAGTACCGGACTCTCGGGGCGGTAGTACCGGCCTCTCGGGGCAGTAGTACCGGCCTGGACGTCAATTCTTCGCTTGTCTCCAGTTCTAGGAGGAATTTGGGCGGTAGTACCGGCCCTAGAGGGCGGACCGGCCCTGCTCTTGGACTTTCTTCTTCCTCTTCTTCTCCGTTGGCTTGGATAACATGGTTTGTTTCTTGATCAACGTACCTCATTACACACACGGTATTGGAATGAAGTAGCATGCCATCCAAAGAGGTATCAAAGTTATGCATGGCTTGGAGCGAGTTCACCTCTTGGTGTAGTGCTTTGGTGCGTGCTCGCGTCACTGGTCCACTTGGGGGACTTGGTCTTGATGGAGTGACATCCGTAGGGTGGGCTACATCATATTGCCTTTAAAAAAAATCTTAGTTCGAATTCTGACAATGCCTTGTAAGGGAACAAATGTTGGTAATGTTTTCAGGTTTGATGTATATGTTTTTGACCTAAGGAGGGCCTGAGAACATATTGAAATGTTTTCCCTAGATATATCACTGCATGCTCGTTATTTCTTATTAGTATGTCCAATAATATTTGCAGCTTTACCAACATATCGTCCTTAGTGGAGGGAGTACCATGTATCCTGGTCTGCCAAGTCGGTAAGATGTTGATTTTGATTTCATATTAATGAACATTTGCATGTGATATTTACTTCATGACATATGAGTCACATGTTTTCTATTAACATCATTTTTTAGTTTTCTTGGTTTTTCGATGTGGTTCTGGGTCTTCCTCCCTGTCTATCAGTCATTGTTTTCTTTTTGATGATCTTTATAGAATCTTGGTTGCATATGGCTAACTAACGGATACCTTTTTGAAGTCTGGAGAAAGAAATTCTTGATCGCTATCTGGACGTGGTTTTGAAAGGGAACAAGGACGGCCTGAAGGTATTTTGTTTAATTTTTCTCAGACAGACCACACAGTTGAATGTTTTTGTTTTTCAACTACCTTTCCAAATTTGTACCATCAACTTCTAAAGCTTGATCATTTTGCACATGGCAAAATTCAATATGATAACTCATTCAGCCTTTATCTATAAAGTATTGCTGCCCCACCTTACCATCAATGAGAACATAGTGTAGGTTTGTGCAAATACAGGCGATCTGATTGCATTAGCTTATTGAAATGAATCAAAATTGAAAAATCTGAATACATTTATCAGAACAGCATTATCTTTTCAATGTGTTTGCTCTCGTTTTCTTTCATAACGTGTCTGCTTTTGATTATGCACAGAAATTACGTCTGCGGATAGAGGATCCTCCACGGAGAAAGCATATGGTCTATTTAGGAGGTGCGGTACTAGCTGGAATCATGAAGGTATGTTTTCTGGAATTGTGTACTTTACTCTCCCAAAACACTTTAGTTGCTCGCTTCACCTCCTAAGTTTAAAACAGTTTGTACCAGCACCTCCTTCGTACAAAATGACTCTCAAATAGGTTGAGAGTTGCGCAAGTTAAATCATGACATCACTCAGAAAATCCTTGTTTTAACATGGAAGATGACTGTTTAGAGAAAGCCAAAATTCGTCGGTTTTAACTGACATTATATAGTCCTATTGGGGAAATACCGAAATAGTCCTGGACGAATTTGAACTGCAACTACTCAAATATTCAGCGAGTCTTCATCTAACATTCAATGAAAGGCAATGGGGTTTCTTCCGTCTCTGTCGTGTTGCTTTGACGATAAAATAATGTCTGATATGAAAATCTTAATCTGGAATTCGACTACCGTGGGTGAGTTCTAAGTCCCTGCTCCATCTTCATTTTTTTGTTGTTCTCTGTAGGCTGATGTTTTAACCTAATAATCCCCTTCGACCATAAATTTCCCGACATTTTGGGCTTACTACATGGTACTTGTGGTAATTTTTTGTACCGGGATAGTTTATTTAGGCCAACTCAGTGATGCATTCGCATATGGAAAAATCTTTTCATTGAAGCCATGGAGAAGAGGAAATAATTACTGAGTTGGCCTAAATGAAACCATCTGCGACTGCACGTTATCATGCTCTGGCATTCTCATATACTTTGCTAACTTGTCCTTCTCGAACAAACAGGATGCACCAGAGTTCTGGATCACAAAGCAGGAGTTCCAGGAAGAAGGGGTTGCCTGCCTAAGGAAGTGTGGACAAGCATAACCATGCAGAATGTTTTACCATGGTACACAAGGAAGAAAAACTGAAGACGGTAACAAAACTACCATGCTCACCTTGGATGATGGATGCAGATTATTAAAATGATAAGAGACCGAGGGGAAGGATCCCTGACATCAGCGACCATCCGGGCTATGACAGGGTTCTCATGGATCTGTATTATTTACATTAGAAGAGCACACCAGTGTTGTTTCTCCCCACAAATGTTCACCGTTTAGTGCGCTGATGTAGTCTGCACATCATAAACGTATGTAGTCTGCACATCATAAAAGTATGGCGATTTTTTTAAATAATACACTTTTTTTATTAATTCCAGAAATAATACTCGTTTTTCACTTTTTACAGGAATAATACACTGTCGGGTTCCTTGAACCCGATTTTTAAATATCGGGGCAGCCGACCCCGAGTACTAGAAATTCGGGGTAGATTACACTGAAATTCTGAAATCGGGTAGCCAAACCAGAGTCATTGTTTTCCTGTGCGGAGGGAAAAAAGAAAGAAAAGGAAAAGAAAGAATCGGGGTTCAGGAACCTGATATTAGGGAATCGGATTAGGCTAGCCCGATTTAATTATTTAATTAATTCGGGTTTGGGAAACCTGATTTTTTTTGCCTCTAGCCCTTCGCACCGCCGTGTTTTCCTCCAGCCTTTCTCGTCGCCATGTTGCCCGCCACTCCTTCCAGCCACCATCTTCCACTAATTTTTTTGCCACCACCGCAGTCCCGCCATATTTTTCTGCCACGCTCTTGGAATTTTTCCTATAAAAAGCAGGGATCGATACACTTCGTTGCACAGGTGCTTCTACCGTCTCACGCTTAGCTACCATGAGTGTGCCTTGCTGTGACCAGGAGTCTAGGCCGATGAAGGCTAAGGTTGCAAGTTTGACCCCGAGTGTGAGAGCGGAGCGGTGTTGGTGCGGGCGTCTTGCGAAGGTTAAGCAGGTGGATGATTTCTCTGATCAGTTTGGCATGAAAATTTTCATGTGTGCGAACTATGAGCATGATCCACCCCAAAGTTCAGCTTCGTCGTCCACTAGGTCGTCGGTATGTTTTGACATAATTTTATTTAGGTATAAATTTATTTATGAATGTGGTTTAATGTTACTGTTTGTGTTGCAGTCTCCCCCGCCCCTATGCAAATGGTTTCACTGGATAGACACGGAGCAACCGGATTGGGCGCGCCAGGAGGTTGAGGAGAAACACCGGTATGCGTGGGCAACGTTCTTTGAGGAGGAGCGTCAGGAAAAGGCTCATGCTAATGCTAAAGCAGAGCGAGAGAGATAGATCCAGAAATTAAGGGCGGAACAAGCTTGAAATCGTGAGGTGAATCAGAAGAGGATGGATGATGAGGCTGCACGTAGGTTTGCATAGGAAGAGGTGCGCAGGGAGGCTCGTGAAGCGGAAAGAAAGAGACTAAGAAAAATAGCTGCTGATGCGCAAGCGGCAGAAGAACGCAGCGACAAGTCCGGAAAATGGCCTCGGTGGACACAGGGAAAGTAATGTGATGTGTCGTACTAGCTATGTATCTTAATTTCAGTTTTAGTTTGGTTGTATCTTAAATTCCGTTGTAGTGATAAGTCGTATTTTAATTTCAGCTGTAATGTATCTTAGTTTCAGTTGTAGTATTAATTTAAATTGAATTTGCCGCAAATATGTTGTGTCCGAAAATTTTGGCTCAATTGTTTTCCGCCTAAATTCTCCGCCATTATTCCCACCACTTTTTCCCGCCCAATTTTCCCGCTCACATCTCCGCGCTGAAACTCATCCCTTCTAGCCTATAAAAACCCCACATCGTTTCCTTGTGTTTCAGTGTGTTGTCTCTACAACTACAAGATGGACCTCCATATAAAAATCCCCCCATTTTTTCAATGAATTCATGGCCAAACCTCTTCTAGACAGTGCCCGCTATGTGATGAGAGAGAGTAAGGTAGAGACATTCGAGGAGTTCATCAGTAGCGACGCCTTGCTCCGTAAGGTGGGTAGGGAATTTGAGACTTGGTCTCATGGATATCCACTCAAGAAGATGCCTGCTTGTAGCCCACGGGAAATAAGGTGTGACCTTATCAGGTTGAATGAGAAGTGGAAGACACTAACATGAAAGGATGAAGAAGAAAAGGAAAAGATTTTGAAATATCCAGTACGGTGGGCGGCTGCGAGTGAGGACAACGATGATATCTTTGAGCCTAGCATTGTTCATACGTATTACAAATTGAATTGAAGCATTGTTCAGACATACTACAAATTAAACCGCTGTTCATACATATTACAAATTGGCTAGTGTCTCCCTCTAGTTCTTCCCCTCCCACGCCTTCCTCGGCTGCCTTGACCACGGTTAGCCGCCGCCGCTGCAGCCGCTGGGTAGAAAGTGGGACATAGGGGTCCCTGTGTCCAAACTGGTTGCACAGAAAACATTGTCTAGTTGGCCCACCCGCTTCGGCCTCATCCATATCATTTCTAATGCGCCTTGTCTTCTGTCAACCTCTGCTTGTCCGCAATAACTGTTGGCACGGAAAACTGCCGCGCAACAACACGATAACCGTCGTACCTTCATGACGACGAATGGATAATTTCTAAACAAATCAACAAAGATACCTCAATTTCGAAGAGGAAAGATGACCATTTTTCAGCAAAACGGTAAAGATGAACCAAACCCTAAACCTGATAGGAAAACAATAGATAAAATAGTACGTAAAAAGAAAAGGTAAATTGTATTGAGTAGATCGATTGGTTGGGCTCTCTTCAATCGGCCACGACCTCTATATATAGGCGGTGGTCTTCGCGTACAGGATCTGACTTGACGTACAGAAACAAAAGTCTAAAGCTGAACCGAATAAAATTCTAGTATCCTTTTATCAATTCGGTTGCATAGTAGTACATAGCAGTTCCAAATACGAAACCATATATGTCACGTAGAAATAATCTCGAGCCTAGAAATAAATAATACAGTATAATATTCCGGCTGATGCACGAGCTGGTACGAACCATGCATGCGTCGCTTCTAAGGTAGATGATATTTTCAGGATGCATTCTTCCTTCTGCTAACTTGATAATCCTTGCAATAATTGACACATCGTAGCTTTGCTTGAAAGGACTTGTCCCAGGCAACTGTGTTTTAGCTCAACATATCACAGAATCTCCCAGGACTTGTCCTATCTTGCTGATAATCCATGCAAAACTTTACGTATTTGTCCTGAGTTGATAACTCTATCAGTACACCTGATGCCTTGTTTTACGCGGTATTTGCACTGAACTTTCACCGGGCCTGCATTTGAACTAAATAACAAGTCTAATTGTGTAGGCATGTCAGACAATAATCTAACCATGGCCATTTAAACTAATTTGGCCCATAAATACATACTAGCCAAATTATGTATTCAACACATGCCCCCCTGTTTTTGGTATGATTGAATTGACCAAAAACACATATGAAATACCTTACGGCGATTTCAATAACTTCACGATCCATAAAATTTCTTAGGGAGATATTCAAAGAACACATCGGCCATATTTTTTCTCACGGCGATGTGTAAATACTCACCAGCCTTACTTTCTTAGAGCGACATTTCAAATAAGATATCGGCCAAAGTATCATCAAGGTACATCCACATGCTAGGATAATACTTCTTCAAATATTTTTCATTGAGAGCTTTTAAATATTTCTCCCTGCAAAGATTACAGAAAATATGGATTTTCGGGAACAATCTCTAAAACTATATAGGCCTTCCCAACTCAACGACCACTACCCAAATTATTTACCTTTAGTCCCAATATATCACACTTTTTTTTATTGCCGAAAACAATCTTGTAACAAAGTCAGCCAATAAAATCTTTATCGTTTTAGAAACCATTGCATATCATGGGCCGATTGATGTGTCCAACATATTGCTTCATGCACTTCACTTATATCTAATCTGGACTGAATCCAAGCAATTTTAAGGTAAACCATCTACAGTTCGGCGATATAATTCATTATTCAACAAAGTATATTTTAAAACTTGTCGCCGAATTTTCCTATCTCCCGTTTGACTTGGATCCTTAAGTTATTAATCATTGGTACTTTCCAGTCTCACTATGTTCTAAATGGATAATTCGGCCTTTTGTGGCTCATGTACCGAATATTTATTGCCATGTACTATTTGTGTCTAGACAGAACCAGAAACAGCTGCACCATGCACTGAGTTGATAAATAAGGTAATTTTTCAGTCACCCGATTCTAATCTAACCGCTACAAGCTGATTCGATTACTTGAAACTCCTGCACCGAATCACTTTTGCCAAATACTTCTAGTGGATGAACTGAACCAGGACCAAATGCATCATGCGACGTACTAATATTCAGCATATCAGTGTTACTTTCGACAACAGGTAGCATCGGTCTTTGTAAATAAAAAAGTTTCCCTATACTAATATGACAACCTGATGCCTGTTGGGCTCAAAAATTTAGCTCTAGAATTTTCTCCTATAGGTATACAATTGATAAAAAACGTATCTAAAGTCTTAACTATATCTGAACATGGGTCCAAGTAGCTATTCAGTAACCCATCAAAACACTGAAATTCACCTTTTATTTGTTGTACTACCAGAAGCGAATCTCCATAAGTATCTATGTCCTTTACACCCATGTCTACTAAATTTTGTAAACCAAACAGTAAAGTCTCATATTCAGTTTGATTATTAGTACAAAAATATTCCAGGCGAACTGATGTTTCATAAACTACATTGTTAGGTGAAATTAAAACAATACCAATGCCTTGCCCCTCTCTGTAAACCGATCCATCAAAATAAAGTTTCCAAGGGCAAACACAAATACAGTTTATATTTTCTTCATCCTTGATCCTATGATCAATAATAAAATTGGCGATAACTTGACCTCTCATAATACGCATCGGTTCATATGCTAAATCATATTCAATTAGTGCATAAGCCCACTTTGCAATCCTGACACTAAGAATCGGTTTTTCCAACATATATTTAATCACATCGGCTTGACAAGCTACCACACATGTACTAGAAAGTAGATGCCGAAAATTGGTACATGTATAATATAAAGACAAGCACAATTTTTCAATAAACACGTACCGAGTCTTGATGTCTTGATGTCGAGAAAACGATGACTTAGGTATGCAATGATGTAGTCCTTCTCACCATCTTCAAGTGGGTCAGACGATAAGAATCCCTGTCCAAGCTTTTCCATATCATCAAAATCTTCAATTGTTTCATGCATATCGCTTTTTTCGAAACGATATTCTTAGGTACGTTTTTTGCAACCACTTAAAACTATCATATTTTCTCATCATTTATATAGATAAATTAGTAAACCGAGCTATATTAGCCGACTCTGATTTTATAGGTACAAAACCATCTATGCAAATATTGATATAATCATAGTCCGATAAATCTCTACCGGTCAAACATCATATCTCACCATGTTGCGAATTAGTCGGTACCTCTGCTAAAGCAATGCAAGAGGAATTGTCCGCCTCGATCACCTCCACATCATCATCAACCCACTGAATGAAACACTGGTGTAGAGTAGAAGGAATGCAACAATTCGCATGAATCCAGTCACGTCCAAAGAGAATATCATAGCGGCCTCTAATATCAACAACAAAAAATGCAGTCTCTATTGTTTTGCTTCCCACTGTGAGTTCCATAGAAATAACACTCTTAGCCTCAGATAATTCTCCCGAGAACCCACTAAGTCTCTTGTTGATCTTCATTAACTCGCTCTCTTTTTGATTCAATTTGGAAAATACCGAAAAAGGCATAATATTACCACTGGCGCCGCCGTCAATAAGCATGCGACCCATAGGCTTGCCATCAATGTGACCTCTGATAAACAATGGCTTTATGTGTTGTCCATAGTTCTCTGGCTTCTTAAATGTAGCACATTTTGGAATAAGATCAAGCTTTGCGACTTTCTCGGTGGCGATGCATTTTTCCTTCCAAATCTTCTCCTGGATGAATCATTGGTTTTCTATCTCGATTGAACCATTCACCGTGCTTCTTAGCGATCTGTTCTTTGATTTCCAATGCTCGCAGCCGCTGCACCCTTTGTTTCTGGGTATGTGTAAGTCCCGTCGGACACCAACGATGTCCTTGTTTAGTTCCTGGTGTGACCGACTTACTTCTGCTGCCGTCAAATTTTCTCGGCATGTATTGACTTATTGATGTCATTGGCGCAAGCTCTCCAGCCGAGAAATTCCTTCGCTGATCCGATGGACCGCCAGCCTCATAAGTCCCGCGGCCCCTCGCGTATGCATCACTATATTCACCAGATGTCCTACTATTGGCAGGACGTATCTCACGCTTTTCTGAACGTGTACTCATATTGCGGTCCAAATCATCATGCAAGCTCGTGCCTCTGGCTTCAAAAATAGCATCTTTTTTAACCATACCAGACCATGGTCGCTGCTGCTGTACACTGTCACCACCGTAAGCTATTTTTGCTTCCTCAGGTTTCAAAGCATGACCCGCATCAGACTCTGCTAACTGAGGTTGCTGTGCACCATCAATGTCACTAATTTTTGTATTTTGAATGGTATCTTCAGCTGACTGATACTCACCAACTTTCAAAGCATTACCTGCATTCAAATCATCTGGATTTTGGACTGGCTTAGGTTCAATACGCCTCACCGGCACCCATATACGCTTGCTGCCACCTTCATAATTCTTGCCGTTTGTATCGGGTCTCGGCGATTGGTTTCTTTGAATAACAACTGCATCACACGACCTAAACTCATGATTGAAACGAGCTTTTTTCTCATGCATATTTGGTCTGAACATAGGCCTCGATGGAACCCATTCTCGTTGAATGTAACCTGCTTGCCCTGGAGGATACGGTGCCCATATATTAAAACCCCACGGAGGATAGTGTGGAAAGAGATGTTTGTTTGCAATGAAATTAAAGTGAACAATTCTTCCAGGAAGTAAACAGAACAGGTGTTTGCAGTATATGATTTTATCAGTGTAAAATAAAGAACCTGGGTCCATAGTTCACTAGAGGTGTCTCTCCATAAAGATAAATAACATGCTGGGTGAATAAATTACAGCTGGGAAATTGACAGCATAAAGACCATATATGACAAGATGATTACTATGAGATTCATTTAGGAATTAGAACATAATACATAGACCTAATCCAACCGCGTCTATGACTAATAATCCATCTTCCGGGTAGCGTCTGCACCCCTTTCAGTATTAAGTTGCAAGAAACAGATTATTGCATTAAGCAAAGTGTGTAAAGTAAATAATAGAATTATCCTTAGATAAAGTATTGTTGTTTTATCCCTAGTATATACAACACATCTACAACCTTAGAAGTTCTTGTCACTCTCCCAGATTACTAGAGGCATGAACCCACTATCGAGCATAAATACTCCCTCTTGGAGTCACAAGCACATACTTAGCCAGAGCATCTACTAGCAACGGAGAGCATGCAAGATCACAAATAACATATGACTAGTATATAATCAATCTCAACCATAGTATTCAATATTCATCGGATCCCAGCAAACACAATATGTAGCATTACATAAAGATGATCTTGATCATGATAGGCAGCTCACAAGATCTAAACATGAAGCATAAATTGGAGAAGACAACCATCTAGCTACTGCTATGGACCCGTAGTCCAGAGATGAACTACTCACGCATCACTTCGGAGGCGGGCATGACGATGTAGAGGCCTCCGGTGATGATCTACCTCTCCGGCAGGGTGCCGGGAAGAGATTCAGAACCCTCCCGAGCTAGGGTCGGTGATGGCGGCCGCGATGGAACTTTTCGTGGATGGAGGCTCGGGTCTTTAGGTTTTTCCCGAACAGGTAAATAAATAGGCGGAAGGGCGAGGTCGGTGGGTGCTCGAGGGGCCCACACCACTCGGGCCGCGCCTAGGACTAGTGTGGCCGCCTCGTGGCGCCTCTTCGTCTCTTCTCCGGACTTCGTCTTCGTTATAGTAAAATAGGAACTTCGGCTCTTGTTTCGTCCAATTCCGAGAATATTTCCTGTACAACTTTTCTGAAATACAAAACAACAGAAAACATGGAACTGGTGCTGTGGCATCTTGTCAATAGGTTAGTTCCGGAAAATACTTAAAAGTGCAACGAAGTGTAAACACAACATATAGAAATTGGTGTAAAAGAAGCATGGATCATCAAAAATTATAGATACATTTGCAACGTATCAGTCATCGAACCTTGGCGGACAATATTATTTATATATATGAAAAGAAGAATAAAGTCTGGTCGAATGAGGCAGCATGGCAGACAGAGCACAACCGAAGGCTACTAGTACTACCTTGTAGTACTATAGTAATATAATAATAATAATGAGCTTGTTTAAACCACTCTTGTTGTGTAGCATCCCGTCCAAATTTAATCATTAAGTGGAAATCGGAATAATGCTGTACAAAACTCTCATAGCACGCACCGACACTTTCCAACAAAATGTCGCCTCAAGACGAGCATCGGGCGATGTCTTCTCCATTTGCTAGAAAAACCATTGACTTACTTACACTGCAATCCCCAAATAAAGGTGTTATATCGAACAAAATGACCTATGAACCTCTACTTGCCGGAGGTTGTAGATGTACATATATGCAAAGGTCGGTGACGGTGGTGCGCCGGGGACGGGGGAGAGCGCGACGGGGAGAATGGTGGCACGGCCCCAAAAGGAGGCTCAGAGAGGGTCAACGGTGCGGTGATCGGACCACAACAAACAACCATTTTATAGTAGTAATGCCTCCATCCCAAAGCTTAAGGCTAATTTTTTTGAAAAGTCGAACCAGGTAAAGTTTGACCAAACTTTTAGAATAATCTATCAGCAAATATAATGTTTTGTAGATACCGTACATAAACTATTTTCATTATCTATTTAATGATATTAATTTTATATTTTGCATGTTAATGATATTTTGTAAGAGCTTAGTCAAACTTGACATAGTTTGAATTTCTAAAAATAATAAAGCCTTAAGCTTTGGAATGGAGGTCGTATATGCGAAGAAAACATTCTGGTCAAATGAGGTAGCGCGGCCAGAAGAGCACAAGTACAAATAAAATAAAATTATTGGAAAATATCATGATATAAAAAGATCGAACATTATGTCATAATGGAACAACCCAACGATCAATATTACACACTAGTAGCAACAACACATAACAAAACACTTGTTTAGCTACTGACTCAATAAACGTCATCCTCAGAAGAGATTCCAAACTCTTCTCATAGAAACGTATCGCGGTCGCGCTGGTAATGGATGACTTCTCTTCTTCATATCGCAAGGCGAGCGGAAGTTCAGGGTCATCTTTTGCGAGAACGGTTTGTATGACCATGGGGGGTGTTGAATTGCCATTAAGGTTTCATCTGCTTCTTTAGCTGTCTGCAAAAGATCTAAGACTCGCATGTCCACCTGTAACAAGGTCAAATTGATCTTGGCCATCTACATCAGGCAAGTCAGGGATAAAGTTGTCAGCTAAACCTTTCGAAGATCAAAAACATCATCATAAGCAACTGAAATTGTTTGATTCCATCTAGCGGTCAAATCAGTGATCCGCTTAATAGATGTAGCCAATTCCTCTTCAAGGCGCCTAATATGTTCATTATGATAATCCTCTTTAAGCGGATGAAGCAAAATCATGTGATCATGAACTTCATCTTTGTATCGGAGACGCCTAATTGCCTAGTCCCACTCAGCAGTAACTTGTTTCATGCGTCCTGAGAAATTGGAATAACATGGACACTACAAAGGGTAGTGCAACACTTTCAGATGGCAGGGTATATATATATAGTACCAAACAAAACATCTAAAATCAAATCAATTAACTCAACTGAGTACATCAAGGCCAAAAGAGCTAACCATATTAAACGTGTCCTTCGTGATACATCTCTCTATATTTGAGATGCCTAATTGTCTGAAACTTCTTGAAAGTTGTTACATGCTTTTTAAGTCTTAAGAGATTGGAAACACATATATGAACGCTGCAAATGGTAGTGCAAAGAATTAAGTAGGTCAGTTTACTTTAGCAAAATACTCGTAGGACATCTAAAATTAATCTAAACTAAATTTGTGTACATTGGAGCAAGAAGTCAACGAATGGAATGCCTCCTAGCTAAAGTAGGTCACAAGCATGGTGCAAAATAAAATGGAGCAAGATCGTAATGTCTTAGATAAGAACACAACATATTTTCCATAAAAGAAGGTTGTGTGCGTCAATGTGATGCAGAGGCCATGGGATGTACACCTTTTCTAAAGAAAAAACAACAAAATATATGCCAACAAATTACCACCGCATTGTTTAGCTGCGAAGGACCGTTCTTAGCAAAACATTTTTCTCTATATATAGTGTGACGCCCCAAAACCGGTACCATGAGGATCCCAGTGAATCCGCCGAAATCCGCACGATATCGATTCTGAGACGCCCTCCGACACGACGTGCGCGACGGATCACACACGTGATGCCGGAGGAATTAACACGAGCAGTAACATTACAACAGGATTACAATAGAGCCCACAAGAAACAGATATATTACAACAACGACTCCAACGTGTCAAGATACAAATATACAACATAAGATCCAAATCATACAAAAGATCAAATATGTCCGAGTACGGACAAGATACAAATTGGACTAAGAGTCCTGAAGATAAACAGTGGCATCCATAACCCTGCTGAAAGAACATCTCTCGGATTAAGTTTTGGAATGTTTGATGTCAATATATGTGATACACTAATATTTGATGAGATGGTGCAGATAATATATATGTATATGTATGTGGTTGTTTTGTGTGGAAAAAACAAGACAAAAGGCAGCATGATCAACTTCTCCAGGCCGGATTTTCCGGGCCGGATATTTGCAAAATATCCGGCCCCTGAAATTTGGCTAAGGACTTTTGGACGAGTGGCTCAATACTCCCCTTGACCAGGGTCGGATTTTGGCCCGGATTTTCCCAGAGGCCGGATTTTCTGGGGGGGGGGGGGGGGGGGCGATATTCCGCCCCTCACTTACACCGGATAATCCGGCCCTCGAAATGCCCCAACGGCTGGATTTTGGAAGGGGGTATTTATACCCCCCTTCTTCCTCCTCCCCAAGCTGCTCAATTCATTGCCAAGTTCATCACCATTAGAGCCACCTCAAGAAACACAAGAATCACAAGATCTCCTCCTCCACCCAACCAAAGCTCTTGATCTTTGGAGATTCGAAGGAGAAGACCCCGATCTACATCTTCATCGAAGCGATTTGTATTTCCCCCTCATATGTTTGAGGGCCCCTTTGCTAGTGTTCATCTTTTGGGAAACCCTAGTTGTTTGTAGTTGATATTGTTCTTCTTGTTGTTGTTACAGATTTGGGAGCCTCCAATTTGGTTGTGGATGTGTGCCCCAAGAACCTTGTAAAGGCCCGATTTCCGCCTCGAAGAAATCCCTTAGTGGAAGTGGGCTAGGTGACGTGGGCATTACCCTTCGGGTAACCGACATTGCCCTACCCTACACGATCTAGCTGGAGGCCCATGAAGGTGTCCGATGACAAGATGGGACGCTTGGATGGCGCAATAGAAGATTCCTTGGCAAGCAAGACAAGGGAGGAGCCGAACAAGGAAAGTTTAGAAATAATACTACTGTAAATCTAGTCGTACTCGGTTAGATCTCTTGAGACCTGGCCTCCTATATAAAGGCTAGGAGAGGGGCTGCCGAGGGACACGTACAATCTTAGCAATCTTAGCCACCAAAAGTCTAGAGCTAGGTCGCCGCAGCACTTAGCTTCTCGACGAGATCTCAGCCGAACCCTTCGGCACCCCATTGTAACCCAATATTTTCATAATCAAGATCAGACGAGCGGGACGTAAGGGTTTTACCTCATCGAGGGCCCCGAACCTGGGTAGATCGCTCTCCCCGCTTGTCTGTGAACCGATGTCTCGTGTCAGCTTACAGGATTCCATCAACCCTAAGCCCCTATCGGAGGGCATTGCCGAGGAGCACCCTCGACAATTGGCGCCGTCTGTGGGAACCCTGTCGGCACAAGGCAGGTCATCGGCAGTACCAGTCACGTCTGCAACGTTCTTACTCGAGTCACCAACACCATCAGATCCTAAGAACCCGATCCGCTGCGGATCCTTTGAGTTTGTACCACACCGTACCCCGAGCCGCCGCACTCGATCCCTGTAGAATCGTGCGACGGCATGAACACAACTTTTGGCGGTGTCCACTTTATCATCGACTCCGGAGGCTTTCTTCGCCTCCCTGGGACGAGTGCATCTGGCCTAAGGACTTCAGTTTCGGCAGGCGTCACTCCGGCGACAACCCAGGAAGCTCCATCCGGAAACATGAGAGAAAGCAGCCGAGGAAGTTTCGACCTCACAACGGGACGAAGGAAAAGACGAAGGGACTCGCGCCGTGAAGAGGAAGAACGTATAGCAACTCGCCCTCATCGGGTCGAACGAGGATGCCAGGACGCACAACCGATCCATGGCCGCGCTCGCTCACCGTATCTATCGGCTACGGAGCAGCTCGAGGCGCCGTGTTACCTTCACTCTTACATTGATCCGAAGGATGGTCGAGAAAAATCCAGTCACCTGCTAAGGAACTGCCGACACTTCCTGGAGATTCGACATTTCCGTGACGACCTCAGAGCCGAAGCCATGTCAAGAATTCGTGTAATGGAGAAAAGGGCAGGGTCTTACAATTATCCGCCAGAACCGTACTTACCAGAGCCATACGAGCCAGCAGAAGGAGACAAGTATGTACCAACCGAGGTGTTCCCGAAGCCATGTGGGCAGGTCAATATGATCCATAAAACCAACTTTTCGAAAAGGGAAATCAAGAAATTCTCGCGAGAAGTGAAGTACGCGAAAGTCGCCATGGTTGATACACCCGAATTCATCGACTGGTCTGAACAGAGCATCTCTTTCGCCAGGGCAGATCATCCGAAGGCTGTCCCTAGACCAGGTCATGCAGCCCTTGTCCTTGAGGCGCAGATCGGAGGGTACAATATGAGCAAAGTATTCATGGACGGAGGAAGTGGTTGTTGACGTCAGAAACCCCCTGGCGGGCAGAGACGGGCAACACCGTAGAGCCGGGAACAACTAGGGCTGCGGCTGGCCCCAGTCCCTCAGAGCGACGGCCCGCAAAGCCTCCTGGTCGCACGCGCCGATGCCAACCGCAAGGGCGTGCCACCTGACCTATACCTGGTCAGGAAGGTGTGGATGATGCCTCGCTTAGTTTCCTGCGGGGCACACACGTAAACGTTAAATACGAGCCTCGATCGGCTCTCAGGTTATCCTGTGAATCGGCTCAAAGAGCCGATCCACCCATGATTCGGACGAGGTGTCCGAATATATGGTGGTCCTGCTTGATCAAGGTAAAGCTGATGAGATCTACGACGATCTGGGGTTTTCACCGCATAATCGGATTATCCTACTCACGATTGGGCCTCGCGCTCGCGCACGGTGACCGTAAGCCGATCCTAGACAGGGCCTAAAAACCAACACGAGGTTGATCCCGGAACATCCTTTCTAGGGCTAGCAAACGCCACCCTACACGCCGCTGGATCCTCCAACCCTTTGTAAGGCCTAACTATTGCAGATATTAAACTAATCCTTGTAGAACAAGGAGCAATCGTAACGGATCAGATCTACTAAACTATGATCAAGCGGGGTGCCGCCCTACACCTAAGATAGGTGTAAGGGCGGCTAGACATGCAAGGGTTGCACTACGAAAGCATGTAATATGAAGAACAATGCTAACCCTAACATGTCTAAGATAACTACGTTGCTCGCCATCAAAAAGGCTTCGGTACGAGCAACGCATGAACAACGTGGGCAGGCTTGTGCTGCCTAGATCGCAAGATGCGATCTAGGCAGCATGATGCTTACCGGTAGAAACCCTCGAGACGAAGGAGTTGGCGATGCGCCGAGATTTGTTTGTGGTTGAACGTTGGTTGTTGTTTATTCCATAAACCCTAGGTACATATTTATAGTCCAGCGGACTTTCTAATGTGGGCGTGCACTAAACCGTGCACGAGATAAACTCTAACTTTTAATCTAGATACAATCTACCATAAATAAAGATACACGGGCAATCTAGCCCAAATTCCCTGTGCAAGGCCGCTTCAGAGATCTTCCACGTGTAATCTTCCAAGCCCATCCTGATCGCGGCCCACCTCCTGATTTGGCCAAAATCTGGTGATAACACATGCCCCCCTGGTTTTGGTAATGATAATTTCAAAACCACTCTGTTTTTCCTTCGAAGGGTCATGTCGTGGCGGAGCGGAACCGTCGCGAGTATGTTTCATCATGACGACTTGCCTTCCCAACTTCTCTGCACGATTTGACAGTTTTGGCACCATGTCCTCGAAAACTGTTCGGAAATTAAATCTCCATCCCCTTTATCTAACTGCATCGAACAGTTCTCCTCTTCGTCCTCTCCACATTAGTACCCCCAAAAAACCCTTCTGCGCACCATGTCTTCCTCTTCCTCCACCTCCTCGGAACTCTCCCTCGGGTCCTCCTCCTCCCGTGAGACGCCGCCGGACATTCGCGCACCGGAAGAATGGGACTCGGAAGACCACGCCTCCTCCATCCGGTCCGAGGAGGACAAATCCTTGACCGGTGGGGAGAGCGACCTCCGCTTCCTCGCCGACGGGGAATCGGAGGAGGAGAGCGATGATGATCGCTTCTCCGGGATGACTTCACCTCCTCCGAGGAGGCGAAGGAGGAGGAGGAGGAGGACGAAGACAGCTCCTCCGACGAGCCGCCGGCCAAACGCCGCCACCTCCGGCCCGGGAACCTCGGCGGCGACGTCGACGGCGACGGCGACGCCGACGAAGAGGACGAAGACAACGAGGGTCCCGTCGGCGGCCGCCGGAGCGGTGATGACGAGCCGGTAGGGAGCAGCGCCGACAGCGTGGTGATGACGGCGACGACGACGACGAGGGCAGCAGCGGCCCCTAGATAGGATCTTAGCATAGGGCCAGCAGTAGCGAGACGGGGCAATGTATCCCCTAGTACTCCCTTTTGAGAGCAATCAGCTCTTCTATGTAAGAAATCTGGTTTATCAATGAAAAAATTCCCCAATTTGATTTTGCCGATTCCCTTTATGATAATTTAGCCGATTGTCCTTCGTACTGATTCTGCCGATTGCCAAACTGGTCAATACCCAATAAGCCGATAGCATCGCATCGGTTTCTCACGATAAATTTCGAGATAGATCCATCCGGACCCAAACTCCTGGTCAAACAAGGCCAAGCCATAATCGCGTAAACCCTAGGCCTTTCAGACATTCTTCTGTCCCTTCCAGATCCTCTTTGCCTTCAGAAGAGCCCTAGGACTGTTGCTGGATCAATTTACACGCCGAAGATGTCACTTCTGCAGGACAGGCATCACTTCTGCAGTGACGTTTTACAATCCTGCTCTGTTCTCTTTCAGGAACCATTGCTCAAAATCAAACTGAGATGCAGAGCCAACCGATTTTAGCAAAATCGGCTTTTTTATAGCAAAGGACCTCTCGTGGCAAGTTGCCCCCCGAGCCTCAGCCGGGGTGGAAACAATGATGAGGACCCGTAATTCAGGCAAACCGGCCTGGGCTCGACCATGTCCGAGAGTGCTATCGTGCGGGGCCAATCAATTGATCACCTTTCATCCGTTGACAGCCTATACAGCCGATCCAGCAGGCTAGTAATCTGGCGTTGAGTAGGTGCCCTCAACATAGTTCTGGGCTTGTCGCTGGATCGTACTGAAACTGATAATTTTGCAACATCAGCACCATTCTTCAGGCAAGTTGTGATGCAGCGTCAGCTGATTCCAACGAAATCGGCTCCCCAGAGCAGGGAACCTTCAAGGTGAGCTGCCCCCCCGAGCCTCAATCAGGGCGAGAATAGCAGTGAGCCGACCACGTCGATCATCCTCGGTTTCCAACTCGTAATGCAGTACCAGCCGATTCAACAAAACCGGCTCTTTAGAGTGAGGAGATTTCAGGGCGAGTCGCCCTCCCCCGAGCTTCTTCAGTTCAACCCTTGTGCCTTGCTGATCAGACTGGCTCATTGTCTTCGGCAGGCTGCAGCAACTTCCGGTGAAGATGTCCTCGCATTTCTGACGCCCTCCAACCCCGGGCGCAACGTCTTCGGCAGGCTGCAGCAACTTCCGGTGAAGATGGCTTCGTCATCGGCGGTTCTCCTGGTCTTAGAAGAGATATGCTCCCTTCGTTAGGCTCACCCCCTGCTCCATTGATTCTTAAGTCGATGTCTGCACATTGGCTATGCTCGAAAATTTTTGAATTTTCGGCCGATTTGTGTATCGGCCCCCATACTCCAATACCCATCATCAAAGGATGAGACGTTTCTACTGCATATCCTCGTGTTTTATCCACACGGGTGCCCCCGGAGCCGATTCTGTCAAGAGAATTGATGGTATCGGCTCCGTTGGATAACATGTTGAACCCGGGCGAGAATGGATGGTGAGGATAATTTTGGCCGATCGCTGGAATCGGCCTCCCGTTGCTTTCTCGGTGAAGGTTTTGTGATGTCCCTTCACAAATCTTTTGGGGCCGATCACAAGGATCGGTCTCGCCACGTTTATCCATCGACATTTGCTTTTGTTACACGGTCAGGCCGGTGGATAAAACCAGCCTAACCCCGTTCTTTGTCACGTCGATGCGCTCACAGTCGTCCAAATTGATACCTGAGAGCGGCTCTTGGCCTGATGTCTCCCAAATGTCCATGCCGGCTGTTGAAACCTCGACTGAATCATCTGCACGGACGACTTCTACTTCATCTCCATCCCACTCGTATCGGGCATTGGTGCATCGTGGATGGAATGCAACGATTGGCATGGATCCAATCCCTCCCTAGTAGGACAGCGTAGGTACTCTTCGTCGTCGACGATAAAGAACGTCGTAGGGACAGTTTTTCTTCCTACGGTCAGATCCACATTCAGAACACCTTGCGCGTCAGATGCTTGGCCGTTGAAATCGCTCAGTGTTACGTTGGTCTTGATCAGATCCGAGCTGGAGCGTCCCAACCGACGTAGCATGGAGTACGGCATAATGTTGACTGCCGCTCCGGTGTCTACCAACATCTTGTTGACAGGCTGCCCATTGATGTAGCCTCGCAAGTACAGGGCCTTCAGATGCCTGTAACTTCTTTCCTTTGGCTTCTCAAAGATGACCGCCGTGGGCCGCAGTCTAATTGCGCCACAGGTGCTTCATATAATCTTGGAGCGCTAAACTCCATTGGAAGAATGAAGACCATGTTTGTGCCAGCCGATGTATCATCATCGGCTTTCCTCTGCTTGGGGCGCCACTCTTTTCTTTGTGGCCGGCCTTCTTCGTCCAGGGTTCGCCGGATTTTGGCGGCCGGATCAGGCCGTGCCTTCCTTAGCGTGTGCGGGTACAATCTTTCAGCTTCTTCCAACCCACGCGGACGCTGAACCCTTCGCTTTTGGGAACGGCCGAGCCCATCGGGGCACCACCCGGGCCGATGATATTTATCTTCTTCATCATCGTCCTCTAGTTCCTCGAGATCTTCCACCCGAGCGGACTCGGCGTGTTTGTTCCGAGGCGGGAGAGGCCCTAGACGCTTGAACACGGACACGTTAGCGGCATCCTTCTTCCTTTGCTTGCATTACGGGCAGTTCTCGATTGTTGGCAATCGGCTCATTCCTTAGTCCCAGCAATGTTTGAAGAACGGACAGTCCCAGTGCCTATCCATGTCATCCTACCCCCTTGACCTTCCTTCAGCGCGACGATTGTACCCGTCGTTGCTTCTATCATGTTGACGGTACCTCCTGACCTTTGCATCAGACCGACAATTCCTTTCATCATCTACGTCGTAGTGCCGACGTCGGTCGTGCTGCTGCTCATATTTGTTGAGGAGGTGCTCGGAGAGTGGACGTTGATACCGCACGCTTCTTATTCCCTCCCGCCGGGTACCGCCTGTCATCATCTTGGGGCCGGTCTCGTGGATCGGCCTCCTCTTCATCCTTGCCACGAGCGTGGCTGCTTTCTGCTTCATCTTTGCCATGGCGGCTTGCAAGCCCTGCCATGTTGACACCAAAGGAGAACTTTGGCTGGCCTATGGAGTGGCTGAGATCCACCATGTTGACGCCAGGCGACGGACTTGAGTCTCTACCGAGCTTGACATCGTGCGGCCGGGTCTCCTCAGAGGAGCCGATGAGTTCGGCTTCGAGGGTTGCCTTGATCTCGTCATGTTTCCTTTTGAGCTCCTCGGGCAGATCCTCGTACTTCAGTGACCTGGTGCGTTCTTCTGACGGGGCGGACAGGTCCACTCCATCGAGTGCGCCTTCGGTGTGAAACCCTTCCACCCGACGCCATGGGCGCGGGTTCGGTGGAAAGAGCCGATGAGTTCGGCTTCGAGGACCGCCTTGATTTCGTCATGCTTCTTCTTGAGCTCATCGGGCGGATCCTCGTACGTGACCGGAGTGTCTTCCGCCATCTCGGATGTAGATGGCGATGTTGTGGATGTCGAAGGCTGTCCCACCGGGCGTGCCGAGAATGTGTTGACGTCGAAACCCCCCGGCGGGCAGAGACGGGCAACACCGTAGAGCCGGGAACAACTAGGGCTGCGGGCTGGCCCCGGTCCCTCGGAGCGACGGCCCGCAAAGCCTCCTGGTCGCACGCGCCGATGCCAACCGCAAGGGCGTGCCACCCGACCTATACCCGGTCGGGAAGGTGTGGATGATGCCTCGCTTAGTTTCCTGCAGGGCACACACGTAAACGTTAAATACGAGCCTCGATCGGCTCTCGGGTTATCCCGTGAATCGGCTCAAAGAGCCGATCCACCCATGATTCGGACGAGGTGTCCGAATATATGGTGGTCCCGCTTGATCAAGGTAAAGCCGATGAGATCTACGACGATCCGGGGTTTTCACCGCATAATCGGATCATCCTACTCACGATTGGGCCTCGCGCTCGCGCACGGTGACCGTAAGCCGATCCTAGACAGGGCCTAAAAACCAACACGAGGTTGATCCCCGGAACATCCTTTCTAGGGCTAGCAAACGCCACCCTACACGCCGCTGGATCCTCCAACCCTTTGTAAGGCCTAACTATTGCAGATATTAAACTAATCCTTGTAGAACAAGGAGCAATCGTAACGGATCAGATCTACTAAACTATGATCAAGCGGGTGCCGCCCCTACACCTAAGATAGGTGTAAGGGCGGCTAGACATGCAAGGGTTGCACTACGAAAGCATGTAATATGAAGAACAATGCTAACCCTAACATGTCTAAGATAACTACGTTGCTCGCCATCAAAAAGGCTTCGATACGAGCAACGCATGAACAACGTGGGCAGGCTTGTGCTGCCTAGATCGCAAGATGCGATCTAGGCAGCATGATGCTTACCGGTAGAAACCCTCGAGACGAAGGAGTTGGCGATGCGCCGAGATTTGTTTGTGGTTGAACGTTGGTTGTTGTTTATTCCATAAACCCTAGGTACATATTTATAGTCCAGCGGACTTTCTAATGTGGGCGTGCACTAAACCGTGCACGAGATAAACTCTAACTTTTAATCTAGATACAATCTACCATAAATAAAGATACACGGGCAATCTAGCCCAAATTCCCTGTGCAAGGCCGCTTCAGAGATCTTCCACGTGTAATCTTCCAAGCCCATCCTGATCGCGGCCCACCTCCTGATTTGGCCAAAATCTGGTGATAACAGTGGTTTGAACCTGTTATTCGCTAACACGATGAAAGCAATGGGATTAACAGTCGACATGCTGAGAGAGTCCGATACAGGATTCCATGGCATCATAACGACTCGACCCGCTTATTCCCTAGGCAAAACATCACTGGATGTAGTCTTTGGCACGCCTAGCAACTTCAGGAAGGAAAAAATCGAGTTTGAAGTAGTCGACTGGGAATCTCAGTACCACGCCATCCTCGGTAGGCCTGCGTTTGCCAAATTTATGGCCGTACCTCATTACGCGTACTTGAAACTGAAGATGCCTGGCAACAATGGGACTCCAATTACCGTTCATGGAAGCTTCACCCGTTCAGACAATTGCGACAGGGAATTCCAGAAGATCGCCTCAAGATTCGGAGCAAAGGAAGAACTCAATGCTGTCGATGCCGTCACGGATCATACACAGCCACCAGCCGACAATCGAAACATAAGGGCCGACGAGTTTGACGCTGTGAAGGAAGCGAAGAAGCTGTAGGTGCACCCCACTGACCCGAAGAAAACGGTCAATACGTCGGCAGACCTTACTGATGCATAGGAAGGCGCGCTCATCGAGTTCCTCCGTGAGCGCTGGGAGATATTCGCATGGGAACCATCCGACATGCCAGGTATCCCCAGGGAACTCGCTGAGCACGCCCTCATTGTTGACCCGACAGCCAAACCGGTACAACAGTCGATGCGCCGATTTTCTGAGCCGAAGAGAAGAGCAATTGGTGAAGAAGTTAGTCGACTTCGCAAGGCAAGATTTATTCGGGAGCTTAAGGAAGCTGAATGGGTGGCTAATCCTGTTATGGTACCAAAAAAAGACACAACCGCTCTCCGCATGTGCATCGATTACACCGGCCTTAATAAGCACTGCCCAAAGGACCACTTCCCGCTGCCTCGTATAGATCAGATAGTCGACTCCACAGCTGGATGCGACCGCCTCTCCTTCCTAGACGCATACTCCGGGTATAACCAGATCAAGCTCAAGAAAGAAGACCAGGAGTTAACGGCATTCATCACCCCACACGGCGTTTTCTGCTACAACGTCATGACCTTCGGGTTGAAGAATGCAGGAGCAACTTACCAACGGTGCATGCAAGCTTGCCTGGGAGAACAGATCGGGAGGAACATCGAAGTCTACATCGATGATATTGTGGTAAAAACGAAGCACGCCACCACTCGCATCGACGATTTGTGGGAAACCTTCGACAACCTAGACAGGTACAAAATCAAGCTAAACCCGAAGAAATGCTTCTTCGGGGTGCCAGGGGGACAAGTACTCGGCTATTTCATCTCAGCTAGAGGAATAGAAGCCAACCCTTTGAAGATCAAAGCTATCCTCGACATGGAGCCGCCAAAGAATCTGCACCAAGTGCAGCAATTGGCAGGACGATTGGCAGCACTTAGCAGGTTCATCGCCAAACTAGGGGAAAAAGCTTTGCCCTTCTACAACTTGATGAAAAAGTCAGAAAAATTCGAGTGGACAAATGAGGCGCAGAAATCTTTCGACAATCTGAAGAGAATCTTATCGACATCCCCAGTCCTCGTAACCCCCCGTGAGAAAGAAACACTGCTTATGTACATCGCTGCAACGGCCCAAGTCTTTAGCAGCGTTTTGGTCGTCGAACGAGAAGAAGCAGGGAGAGTTCACGGTGTGCAGAGGCCTGTTTACTACCTCAGTGAAGTGCTTACACCTGCAAGGCAGAGGTACCCCCATCATCAGAAGCTGGCGTACGCAGTATGGAGGTCAGCTCGCAAGCTACGACATTACTTCGCAGAGCACCCGATTATCGTCGTAAGCGAGGCACCATTGAAGAACATAATGACTAACCCGGAGGCCATGGGTCGGGTGTCTCAATGGGTCATCGAAATAGCAGCACACGACATAACTTACGTTAATCGAACGGCGATAAAATCCCAAATCCTCCCAGATTTCGTGGCAGATTGGATCTAGTCACAGACACCAGTAGCACCCGACATGTCGGGATCATGGACAATGTACTTCGACGGATCGAAACGGAGCACAGGCGCAGGAGCAGGGGTGGTACTAATATCACCACAGGGAGATAAGATGAAATACATACTACGTATGAATTTCTCCCTGCCAACAAATAACGAGGCAGAGTACGAGGCACTGTTGCACGGAATGAAGATGGCGAAGGCATGTGGGGCAACTCGCCTGGAAATTTACGGAGACTCAAACCTGGTAGTACAACAGTCGATGAACCTGTGTGACGCGGTCAGTGACAACATGATCGCCTATCGACAGTTGTACCAAAATATGGAAGCCAAGTTTGAAGGGTGCGAACTTAAACATATCGGCAGAGCCAGCAACGAGGAAGCCGACTCTCTGGCGAACATCGGGTCCACGTGCTCCCCCATCCCAGACGGAGTGTTTTACGAAGTGATTGCCCAGCGGTCGATAAAAGAAAAAGCGTCGGCACCTCCAAATCCGTCGGCTGACGAATCGGAGGCGAACCCACAACAGGCTGCCGAAGAATCTCCAACCTCGCTTGCGGAACAGGTCCTGCTCCTTGAGCCACTATGGACTAAACCATTCCTAGCGTATCTAACAAAGCAGGAGCTGCCGGAGGATCCAGTGGAAGCAAGACGAGTCGTCAGGCGATCGAAAGCCTTCACCGTCGTGAACGGTGAACTGTACAAACGCAGCATTTCTGGTATTTTCCAAAGGTGTATTGCCATTGACGACGGAAGAGCACTGCTGCGCGAGATACACGAAGGAACTTGCGGACACCACGCAGGGAGCAGGGCCCTTGTGGCAAAAGCCTTCAGGACGGGATTTTACTGGCCAACAGCGGCATCAGATGCTCGATATCTGGTCATGAAGTGCGACCCCTACCAGCGTTTTTCACCAAAACCGCACGCCCCTGCGACAGATCTGATGACAATACCTCTGGCGTGGCCCTTCGCTCAATGGGGACTCGACCAAGTTGGACCACTGCCGAGGTCATCACCTGGAGGACACACGTACCTACTGGTCGCAGTCGACAAATTCACCAAGTGGATCGAGGCAGTACCGGTACGAAACCAGAAAGCAGAAACAGCAGTTCAATTCTTCAGGGGAATAACCTGTCGATTTGGTATGCCTCACAGTATCGTCACAGACAACGGAACTAACTTTGACTCCAAAGAGTTTCGAAAATTTTGTGATGATGGAGGAATCAAACTGAAATTCGCATCAGTGGCTCACCCACAGACCAACGGCCAGGTCGAAAGGATCAACGGTCTAATAGGGGATGGCCTCAAGAAACGCCTTACGGGTGCGGCTGGAGCCTGGGTAGAGGAGTTACCATCTGTACTTTGGAGCTTGCGTACCACACCGAACAGGTCAACTCAATACACCCCATTTTTCTTGGCACATGGAGCCGAAGCAGTTCTGCCAGCCGACGTTCGGTTCGAAGCCCCTCGAGTGACAGCATACACAGAATCCTCTTCCAACATCGCGCTGCAGGATGCTGTAGACCTCCTTGACGAAGCTCGAGACATTGCTTTGGCAAGAACTACGGTATACCAGCAGGCGTTGAGAAATTATCACTGTCGACGAATACGCAGTCGAAGCTTTAATGTTGGAGATATGGTACTTCAGCTGAAGCAAGAGAGACCCTTGAAACTCGAGTCTCCATGGGAAGGACCATATATTGTCACTGAAGTGATACCAGGAGGAGCATATCGGCTCAAAAACCCAACTTCGGGAAAAGACGTTGGAAATCCATGGAACATTGCACATCTGCGACGGTTCTATATATAGGACACAATTGTTTTTTACTTAACAACCTTTAAGGTTGTTTTTGCATTATGAATAAAATTATAATCAGATTTTCACCCCTCTTTCTTGATCCAGGCCTCATCATCCGAATAAATCGTTCGGGGCCTCTGTCGTTGGCTCTTACTCCCATCGGGAGCGTTGGCCAGAAACATGCTCGCACAGTGTCGTTAATTAAATACTCTCAATGAGAGCTAAGGTTAATGACACACAACACAACCAATCCAAGCCTCGAGAAAAAACGCGAGTGCTGCATTCGATGGTTACACCATCATAAAATGAGGCTCAAGCCGGTGCACCGTGTGACGAAGCCAAGCGTCTAATTCCCTCGATTAAGTCGACGGGTATCGCTCCTACAAAAATTACATATCGACTTCGCAATAAAATTGCAAATTACAACGAAGTCGTCGGGAGAGCAGGCCGAATTGATCACTCAGCCGCCCTCGACAATTACCAATCGAATTAACAAATCCACCAGGATTACATGATGTGCAACGCACACTTCGAATAAAACAACCTTGTGCAGGTACAAAAGTTATTACATTCACGACGGCGCTCCTTGGTCCCCTTGGGCCCTCAGCTCTCTCTCGAGACCTGTCTCCATCCGCGAGATGATGGTATATGCAGGACCTCTAGCAATATCATAATATTAACCTAAATTTCTCTCGGTGTTCGCTATGGCCTTCAAGTCTAAAGATGGATGACATGCCAATACTGAAGCAAAGGCGAGCTCAGCACCAGCCAGGAGTTCCTTCCGCACCATGATGCGTGCAGTTGACACACGTCCGTTGGGAACCCCAAGAGGAAGGTGTGATGCAGACAGTAGCAAGTTTTCCCTCAGAAAGAAACGAAGGTTTATCGAACCAGGAGGAGCCAAGAAGCACGTTGAAGGTTGATGGCGGAGGGATGTAGTGCGGCGCAATACCAGGGATTCCGGCGCCAACGTGGAACCTGCACAACACAACCAAAGTACTTTGCCCCAACGAAACGAGTGAGGTTGTCAATCTCACCGGCTTGCTGTAACAAAGGATTAACCGTATTGTGTGGAAGATGATTGTTTGCGGAAAACGAGTAAAGAACAATTGCGGTAGATTGTATGCGTTGTAAAGAATAGGACCGGGGTCCACAGTTCACTAGAGGTGTCTCTCCCATAAGATAAATAGCATGTTGGGTGAACAAATTACAGTCGGGCAATTGACAAATAGAGAGGGCATGACAATGCACATACATGATATGATAAATATAGTGAGATTTAATTGGGCATTACGACAAAGTACATAGACCGCTATCCAGCATGCATCTATGCCTAAAAAGTCCACCTTCAGGTTATCATCCGAACCCCTTCCGGTATTAAGTTGCAAACAACAAACAATTGCATTAAGTATGGTGCGTAATGTAATCAACAACTACATCCTTGGACATAGCATCAATGTTTTATCCCTAGTGGCAACAGCACATCCACAACCTTAGAACTTTCTGTCAGTTGTCCCGCATTTAATGGAGGCATGAACCCACTATCGAGCATAAATACTCCCTCTTGGAGTTAAGAGCAAAAACTTGGCCAGAGCCTCTACTAATAACGGAGAGCATGCAAGATCATAAACAACACATAGGTAATAGATTGATAATTAACATAACATAGTATTCTCTATCCATCGGATCCCGACAAACACAACATATAGCATTACGGATAGATGATCTTGATCATGTTAGGCAGCTCACAAGATCCAACAATGAAGCACATAAGGAGAAGACGACCATCTAGCTACTGCTATGGACCCATAGTCCAGGGGTGAACTACTCACTCATCACTCCGGAGGCGATCATGGCGATGAAGAGTCCTCCGGGAGATGATTCCCCTCTCCGGCAGGGTGCCGGAGGCGATCTCCTGAATCCCCCGAGATGGGATTGGCAGCGGCGGCGTCTCTGGAAGGTTTTCCGTATCGTGGCTCTCGGTACTGGGGGTTTTGCGACGGAGGCTTTAAGTAGGCGAAAGGGTAGGTCAGGGGGCGTCACGAGGTGGCGACACAACAGGGCCGCGCGGCCAGCACCTGGGCCGCGCCGCCCTAGCGTGTCGTCGCCTCGTGGCCCCACTTCATTTCCTCTTCGGTCTTCTGGAAGCTTCGTCTAAAAATAGGCCCCTGGGCGTTGATTTCGTCCAATTCCGAGAATATTTCCTTACTTGGATTTCTGAAACCAAAAACAGTAGAAAACAGCAACTGGCTCTTCGGCATCTTGTTAATAGGTTAGTGCCGTAAAATGCATAAATACGACATATAATGTGTATAAAACATGTAGATATCATCAATAATGTGGCATGGAACATAAGAAATTATAGATACGTTTGGGACGTATCAAGCATCCCCAAGCTTAGTTCCTACTCGCCCTCGAGTAGGTAAACGATAACAATAATAATTTCTTAAGTGACATGCCATCATAACCTTGATCATACTATTGTAAGCATATGTAATGAATGCAGCGATCAAAACAATGGTAATGACATGAGTAAACAAATGAATCATAAAGCAAAGACTTTTCATGAATAGTACTTCAAGACAAGCATCAATAAGTCTTGCATAAGAGTTAACTCATAAAGCAATAAATCAAAGTAAAGGTATTGAAGGAACACAAAAGAAGATTAAGTTTCAGCGGTTGCTTTCAACTTATAACATGTATATCTCATGGATATTGTCAATGTAAAGTAATATAACAAGTGCAATATGCAAATATGTAGGAATCAATGCACAGTTCACACAAGTGTTTGCTTCTTGAGGTGGAGAGAAATAGGTGAACTGACTCAACATAAAAGTAAAAGAAATGTCCTTCAAAGAGGAAAGCATCGATTGCTATATTTGTGCTAGAGCTTTTATTTTGAAAACATGAAACAATTTTGTCAACGGTAGTAATAAAGCATATGTATCATGTAAATTATATCTTACAAGTTGCAAGCCTCATGCATAGTATACTAATAGTGCCCGCACCTTGTCCTAATTAGCTTGGACTACCGGGATCATCGCAATACACATGTTTTAACCAAGTGTCACAAAGGGGTACCTCCATGCCGCCCGTACAAAGGTCTAAGGAGAAAGCTCGCATTTTGGATTTCTCGCTTTTGATTATTCTCAACTTAGACATCCATACCGGGACAACATGGACAACAAATAATGGACTCCTCTTTAATGCATAAGCATGTAGCAACAATTAGTGTTCTCATATGAGATTGAGGATATATGTCCAAAACTGAAACTTCCACCATGATTCATGGCTTTAGTTAGCGGCCCAATGTTCTTCTCTAACAATATGCATGCTCTAACCATTAAGTGGTAGATCTCCCTTACTTCAGACAAGATGGACATGCATAGCAACTCACATGATATTCAACAAAGATTAGTTGATGGCGTCCCCAGGAACATGGTTATCGCACAAGAAGCAACTTAATAAGAGATAAAGTGCATAAGTACATATTCAATACCACAATAGTTTTTAAGGCTATTTTGTCCCATGAGCTATATATTGCAAAGGCGAATGATGGAAATTTAAAGGTAGCACTCAAGCAATTTACTTTGGAATGGCGGAGAAATACCATGTAGTAGGTAGGTATGGTGGACACAAATGGCATAGTGGTTGGCTCAAGGATTTTGGATGCATGAGAAGTATTCCCTCTCGATACAAGGTTTAGGCTAGCAAGGTTTATTTGAAACAAACACAAGGATGAACCGGTGCAGCAAAACTCACATAAAAGACATATTGTAAACATTATAAGACTCTACACCGTCTTCCTTGTTGTTCAAACTCAATACTAGAAATTATCTAGACTTTAGAGAGACCAAATATGCAAACCAAATTTTAGCAAGCTCTATGTATTTCTTCATTAATGGGTGCAAAGTATATGATGCAAGAGCTTAAACATGAGCACAACAATTGCCAAGTATCAAATTATTCAAGACATTTTTAGAATTACTACATGTAGCATTTCCCGATTCCAACCATATAACAATTTAACGAAGAAGATTCAACCTTCGCCATGAATACTATGAGTAAAGCCTAAGGACATATTTGTCCATATGCAACAGCGGAGCGTGTCTCTCTCCCACACAATGAATGCTAGGATCCATTTTATTCAAACAAAAACAAAAACAAAAACAAACAGACGCTCCAAGCAAAGTACATAAGATGTGACTGAATAAAAATATAGTTTCAGGGGAGGAACCTGATGATGTTGTCGATGAAGAAGGGGATGCCTTGGGCATCCCCAAGCTTAGACGCTTGAGTCTTCTTAAAATATGCAGGGGTGAACCACCGGGGCATCTCCAAGCTTAGAGCTTTCACACCTCTTGATCTTAGTATATCATACTCCTCTCTTGACCCTTGAAAACTTCCTTCACACCAAAGTTCAAGCAAACTCATTAGAGGGTTAGTGCATAATCAAAAATTCACATGTTCAGAGGTGACACAATCATTATTAATACTTCTGGACATTGCACAAAGCTACTGGACATTAATGGATCAAAGAAATTCATCCAACATAGCAAAAGAGGCAATGCGAAATAAAAGGCAGAATCTGTCAAAAACAGAACAGTCCGTAAAGACGAACCTGGAAGGGGCACTTAACTTGCTCAAACGGAAAAACTCAAAACTAATGAAAGTTGCGTACATATCTGAGGATCACGCACGTAAATTTGCAGATTTTTTTGATTTTTTTACAGAGACTTCTGCGCGAATTCGTGACAGACAGAAATGCTGTTTCTGTGCAGCAATCCAAATCTAGCATCAACTTTACCATAGAGACTTTACTTGGCACAAAAACATGATAAGGAGAGGTTGCTACAGTAGTAAACAACTTCCAAGACTCAAATATAAAACAAAGTACTGTAGTAAAAACATGGGTTGTCTCCCATAAGCGCTTTTCTTTAACGCCTTTCAGCTAGGCGCGTAAAGTGTGAATCAAGTGTTATCAAGAGATGAAGCATCGACATCATAATTTGTTCTAATAATAGAATCATAAGGTAACTTCATTCTTTTTCTAGGGAAGTGTTCCATACCTTTCTTGAGAGGAAATTGATATTTAATATTACCTTCCTTCATATCAATAGTATCACCAACGGTTCGAAGAAAAGGTCTTCCCAATATAATGGGACAAGATGCATTGCATTCAATATCCAAGACAACAAAATCAACGGGGACAAGGTTATTGTTAACCATAATGCGAACATTATCAACTCTCCCCAAAGATTTCTTTTTAGCATTATCAACAAGATTAACATCCAAATAACAATTTTTCAATGGTGGCAAGTCAAGCATATCATAGACTTTCTTAGGCATAACGAAATACTTGCACCAAGATCACATAAAGCATTACAATCAAAATCATTGACCCTCATCTTAATGATAGGCTCCCAACCATCTTCTAACTTTCTAGGAATAGAGGTTTCAAGTTTTAGTTTCTCTTCTCTAGCTTTTATGAGAGCATTTGTAATATGTTTTGTAAAGGCCAAATTTATAGCACTAGCGTTGGGACTCTTAGCAAGTTTTTGTAAGAACTTTATAACTTCAGAGATGTGGCAATCATCAAAATCTAAATCATTATGAGCTACAGCAATGGGATCATTATCCCCAATGTTGGAAAAAATTTCAGCAGTTTTATCACAAGCAGTTTCAGCAGTTTTAGCAATTTCAGGCAGTTTTGTACGCTTTGCACTAGGAGTAGAAACATTGCCAACACCAATTATTTTACCATTGATAGTAGGAGGTGTAGCAACATGTGAATCATTATCATTACTAGTGGTGGTAATAGTCCAAACTTTAGCTACATTATTCTCTTTAGCTAGTTTTTCATTTTCTTCTCTATCCCACCTAGCACGCAATTCAGCCATTAATCTTATATTCTCATTAATTCTAACTTGGATGGCATTTGCTGTAGTAGTAATCTTATTATCAATGTCCTCAGGTTTAGCAGCCATTTTATTAATTAAAGAGGATTGTGACGCAGACATGTATGAGATTCGGTTTTCAGCATTTGAAATTTTAGTTTGCAAACCCGAGATCTCCATATTCAAGTTTTCAAGTTGATTTCCTATATTTTTCAACAAGGTAGATTGTTCATTCATAGTTTTAGTAAACAATTGATTTTTCTCATATTGTGATTGCATAAAGTTCTTAGTGGATCTTTCAATTTCTAGCATCTTTTCCTCATATCTACCATAAGAATTACCATAATCATTACCACTAGCAGGATATGGCCTATCGTTATTACCAGAATTGTTCCTATAAGCATTGTTGTTGAGATTATTATTTTTAATGAAATTCACATCAACATTTTCTTCTTGAGCAACCAATGAAGCTAAAGGAACATTATTAGGATCAACATTAGATCTACCATTCACAAGCATAGACATAATCACATCAATCTTATCACTCAAGGAGGAGGTTTCTTCAACAGAATTTACCTTCTTACCTTGTGGAGCTCTTTCCGTGTGCCATTCAGAGTAATATATCATCATATCATCAAGAAGCTTTGTAGCCGCCCCCAAAGTGATGGACATAAAGGTACCTCCAGCAACTGAATCCAATAGGTTCCGCGAAGAAAAATTCAGTCCTGCATAGAAGGTTTGGATGATCATCCAAGTAGTCAGTCCATGGGTTGGGCAATTCTTTACCAAAGATTTCATTCTCTCCCATGCTTGAGCTCTTCCTCTTAATGAGAAAGGAAACAATTTCAATTTTATAATATCACCATCTACATCCTTATACTTTTGCATTTCACATAGTTCAACAAAATTATTAAGATGGGCAGCAGCATCATCAGAACTAACACCAGAAAATTGTTCTCTCATAACAAGATTAAGTAAAGCAGGTTTAATTTCAAAGAATTCTGCTGTAGTACCAGGTGGAGCAATAGGTGTGCATAGGAAATCATTATTATTTGTGTTTGTGAAGTCGCACAACTTAGTATTTTCAGGGGTACTCATTTTAGCAGTAGTAAATAAAACAAACTAGATAAAGTAAATGCAAGTAACTATTTTTTTTTTGTGTTTTCGATATAGAGTGCAAGACAGTAAATAAAGTAAAACTAGCAACTAATTTTTTTGTGTTTTGTTTAAGTGCAGCAAACAAAGTAGTGAATAAAATAAAGCAAGACAAAAACAAAGTAAAGAGATTGGATTGTGGAGACTCCCCTTGCAGCGTGTCTTGATCTCCCCGGCAACGACGCCAGAAAAAGAGCTGCTGGCGTGAAGTTGGCGTGGGAGATAGAAATCTTTGTGGTGTAACTTTTCTTCAGGTCCCCGGCAACGGCGCCAGAAAAAGAGCTTGATGCGTGCAGTTGACACACGTCCGTTGGGAACCCCAAGAGGAAGGTGTGATGCAGACAGTAGCAAGTTTTCCCTCGAAAAGAAACCAAGGTTTATCGAACCGAGGAGGAGCCAAGAAGCACGTTGAAGGTTGATGGCGGAGGGATGTAGTGCGGCGCAACACCGGGGATTCCGGCGCCAACGTGGAACCCGCACAACACAACCAAAGTACTTTGCCCCAACGAAACAGATGAGGTTGTCAATCTCACCGGCTTGCTGTAACAAAGGATTAACCGTATTGTGTGGAAGATGATTGTTTGCGAGAAAACAGTAAAGAACAATTGCAGTAGATTGTATGCGATGTAAAGAATAGGACCGGGGTCCACGAGTTCACTAGAGGTGTCTCTCCCATAAGATAAATAGCATGTTGGGTGAACAAATTACAGTCGGGCAATTGACAAATAGAGAGGGCATGACAATGCACATACATGATATGATAAATATAGTGAGATTTAATTGGGCATTACGACAAAGTACATAGACCGCTATCCAGCATGCATCTATGCCTAAAAAGTCCACCTTCAGAGTTATCATCCAAACCCCTTCCGGTATTAAGTTGCAAACAACGGACAATTGCATTAAGTATGGTGCGTAATGTAATCAACAACTACATCCTTGGACATAGCATCAATGTTTTATCCCTAGTGGCAACAACACATCCACAACCTTAGAACTTTCCGTCACTCGTCCCAGATTTAATGGAGGCATGAACCCACTATCGAGCATAAATACTCCCTCTTGGAGTTAAGAGCAAAAACTTGGCCGAGCCTCTACTAATAACGGAGAGCATGCAAGATCATAAACAACACATAGGTAATAGATTGATAATTAACATAACATAGTATTCTCTATCCATCGGATCCCGACAAACACAACATATAGCATTACAAATAGATGATCTTGATCATGTTAGGCAGCTCACAAGATCCAACAATGAAGCACATAAGGAGAAGACGACCATCTAGCTACTGCTATGCACCCATAGTCCAGGGGTGAACTACTCACTCATCACTCCGGAGGCGATCATGGCGATGAAGAGTCCTCCGGGAGATGATTCCCCTCTCCGGCGAGGTGCCGGAGGCGATCTCCCGAATCCCCCGAGATGGGATTGGCGGCGGCGGCGTCTCTGGAAGGTTTTCCGTATCGTGGCTCTCGGTACTGGGGGTTTCGCGACGGAGGCTTTAAGTAGGCGAAAGGGTAGGTCAGGGGGCGTCACGAGGTGGCGACACAACAGGGCCGCCGCGGCGCGCGGCCAGCCCGGGCCGCGCCGCCCTAGCGTGTCGTCGCCTCGTGGCCCCACTTCGTTTCCTCTTCGGTCTTCCGGAAGCTTCTGTATAAAAATAGGCCCCCGGGCGTTGATTTCGTCCAATTCCGAGAATATTTCCTTACTAGGATTTCTGAAACCAAAAACAGCAGAAAACAACAACTGGCTCTTCGGCATCTTGTTAATAGGTTAGTGCCGGAAAATGCATAAATACGACATATAATGTGTACAAAACATGTAGATATCATCAATAATGTGGCATGGAACATAAGAAATTATAGATACGTTTGGGACGTATCACACCAACAGTCGAATCCTCTCCGGAGACTTGAATCGAGTAAACAAAGCAGACAGAGTTTCGGGTGCTTGATCCAGAGGGAACAAAGTTCTCCAAACCATCGTAAGATGAGCGTGGAATTTATCAAAGTAGTAGTGCACCTTCTCTGCCCGGTGCTCGAACTTCGCCACGATAACAGCTTTCGGGCAATGTAACCACAAGTCGTGTTTCGGGTGAGCAACGTCAGTCATTGCCTCGACCTTTTCATGGATCTTCTTGTTCTCCTCAGATTTATCATGAGAGACGACTGAAAAGGAACGAATATCAGTTAAAGGAACATCCAGGCTATGTCAGAAATCAAAAGAAGGGTTAGCACTTACAGCCCAAACTTTCGGTAGCAATATGAAGACGATCGAGAGCATGTTGTTCAATGGCAGTCGCTACCTCACTCTTCTTCTTCAACAACGCTGCCATCGCGTGAAGGGAGGTAATATCTTTATTTAGACGAGACACTTGGTCACGTAAAGATCGAACAAGACCAGATTCATCACTAGCCGAAGGATTTGAAAAAGGTTCGACGCGGGAGGAAGATGAAGGAATCTGCAGTACAACTTCTAGATCAGAATAGCATTAACATAAAAATCCCATCGGGAGCACTGGAGTGTATGTGTTACATTCAAAAGATTGTTTGAACTGACTACAGAGCCAAAATAAAATAGGACCAAGTCAAATTGCATCAGGTCTTAATTACAATTAATATAGCAAGCATTCAAGGAAGTGCCGATGACGATCTAGGAGCAGCTTCAGGTGCAGACTTGGACTGGGCTTCATCAACTAATTTGAGGAGTTGATTGATGCATGCCACCGCCGATCGTTTGAAGGGCTCAAGGTCAACTAGGCGATTGTCGTCGTCTACAGGCAACACCTTGGACAACTTCTCTAATTCAGACCCCATCCCATGGCCCATGAGCAGCTGGAAAGTAAGAACCGCCCCAAACAAGCGGTTACGGCGTTTCAATACCTCCACAGGCTCAGAAGAGTCGACGAGGAAAGCATCCGCCATCTCTCCGAGAGTCTTGTCTTGCTTCACCTTTGGGAAGATCATCGAGTATAGCCTCGACAATGCTCCTTTAGTCCTCTGCAGAAGCCCAAGAACTTGGACGTTGGACTCAGTGGCGAGAGAAAGGGCATCAGACGTAGAGTCCTCCCGAAGCATGCGCGCCCGAGTGATGGTTATATCGGCAGCCACTGAAAAAGGACAGATCAGTAACTCAAAAAGGAAATATTACAAAATAAGCTATGAGTCAAGAACTTTACCCAATAAATTCGTGATGGACTCACGAAGGACGCCTTCCTTTTCATCGGCTACGGCTGCAACTTTGCGCTTGACATCTTGCTCATCCTTCATCTGTCGCTTCAGCTTCTTCAACTCTTCCTTCAGCAAGAAATTTTCATTTTTGGTGTCAGTGGCAAGCCTGTTGGCCTCCAGCACTTGATCTGCCGAAGTTTTAACAGTCTTCCAAAGCTGAGTATTGTCAGACTCCAGTCGGGTGAACTGCTCGGCAAAGTCTACCACCGCGTCAACTGTGGCATAAATCGGCCGCAACAAGGAAAACCAAGAAGATTCAGTTAGATGAAAAAGTTTTTGCGAGGCAAGAAAAGGAATAAAGACAAGAAAAACACTTACGTGATCGCGGGCAGCCGATGAGGTGGGAACGTCGCCAGAAGGTATAACCTTCGACATTGGAATTTTCTCTACAGCCGTTCGCGAGGGCGGCGTCGATTTGGCAGGAGAAGGGTTCGACTCCTTAGCCGATACCGTCCTCCCAAAGGACAATTTGGTCCTCTTCGCGAGAGGAATATCGTCATCATCATCATCAGAGCTACTTAAGAAGAGTGCACAATTAGTGTACAGAGCAATGGAGAATAAAGTCGGAGATGGGGAATAGATGCTCACAGGTCCAGGTCGTCTTCGGCAGCGAAAAAACCTGTCGAACTTTTCTTGGCAGGAGGAGGCGAAGCAGTTCCACCGGCATCATTATCTTGCCCGCTAGGACTTGATTCAGCCGTTGTAATGAAATCATCGTTTACCTGCTTACGTCGCCTGCTCCTGATGAAAGCATCATCCTCGGCAGCTTCTTCCTCTTGGACATCGCTATCCTCAAGGGCATGCTGGACGTCCTCGGTCCCTTCGGAGTCGTCATCGTCATCCTCTGGTTCCTTGCCGCTTTCGGGCGTAGGAGGATAGCATTGAACAACGGTGGGGGCCTGTCGGGAGAAGAGAGATTGTAAATCACAATGAAGGAAGAAACAACAACAGCAAACAAGAAATAGCAAAGAGTTACCTCAGTCGGGAGATGATGCTGATCGTAAGGGGGATGAGCCGATGTCAAGACGATGTTGTCCTTCATACTGAGGCATGTCAAGCGGCGAACTTCATCTCGGAGTTCATCGGCCGAAAGGTCGGCAGAGCTGACCCTAGACTTATCGTCCTTGCCCGTGTAAAGCCACAATTGGTGGGGTCGAGACATTAGCGGCTGCACTCGACGTTGTAGGAACACTGAGACTACCTCAGTGCCGCACATCGTCAAGCCTCCCGTATTCTTCAGGATGACGACCTGGTCGAACAGCCTGTCGGCTGTTACTCTCTCTTCAGGAGAAAGGGCATTTCGCCAGGACTTCTTCGGCTTAGCTATCAGTTTATCTTCGAAAGGAGGGAGGTTCGAGCGCCGCCCAGGCACCAAAGGGTCTCGCCGATAAAACCATTTGTTGCGCTAGCCCTGGACGGATTCCTTCATCGGGTAGTCAAGATAGTCGACTTCTTTCCTGACAACAAATCCAACGCCACCGACGACGGGGGGGGGGCATTGCTATCGTTGTGACGCTTAACATAGAAGATCTTCCTCCAAAGACCCCAGTGGGGGTCAATGCCAAGGAAGGCCTCACAAACAGTGATAAAGATGGAAAGATGGAGGATGGAATTAGGGGTCAGCTGCCAGAGCTGAATCCCGTAGAAGAAAAGAAGGGAACGGAGAAACTCGTGGGCAGGAAGAGAGAGACCACGGAATAAGAAAGCAGTGAACATAACGGTGAAGCCCTTTGGAGGCCTTGGGCGAGAAACGGCACCTGGAAGACGGATGTCATCCTCAGATGAGGAGATGAGGCCGAGGGCTCGCAGCTTGTTCACATCACGATTGGAAATGGCGGAGGCACTCCAGTCACGACTGATTTTGGCTGCATCTGAGGCGCTGGCGCCCTTCTTCTTGCCCATGGCGCCTGAAGCTTTTGAGGGAAGAACATAGGTAAAAGGAAAGGACGGGCGAGAAGATGAGCAGTGGGAGGCGTAAAAAGTAAAAGCAGGAAGACCCTCTATTTATGTCGTAGAGATTGAGGCAAGATCGTGGCCATAACTTCACGGGCATCGTGGGAAGTGGATTAGATCTGGCTGTACACGTGGCATCAAAAAGGAGAACGGAACCGGCGGCCCATTATTCCCACGACGCGCGAAAATCGAGGGGACGCCTCGGTCGGTGTGCATGCGCTGGCCGCTCCCTAAAACTGCTCGCGCAGAACTAGGATGGGCCCGTCAGGTCAAGTCTTGTCAGTCACATCACAGCAGCAATACGTCATCAATGACATCATGGAGGAGATCGAGAGCAGTCGAAGGGAAATAAATAATCATCGGATGTTCAGGCTTGAGTCTGCACCCGATCACAAGCGTTCGTGTCCGGACTCGGGGGCTACTCCCATCGGGAGCGCTGGACGCGCACCCGATAAAAAGAAAGTTCAAAGACATTACTGAGGAAAAATATTTTGAAGTCTACGCACGGATTGCAGGCATCCGTACCTAGACTCGGGGGCTACTCCCATCGGGAGCACTGAACGTGCACCTGATAGAAATCTTTTTTACACTCCAGGATCATGCCCGAGGACTTGATTCTGTGTAGGGTGACGTTGTTTTGCCATAGGCAGTTAACCATTAAAAGTCGGGCACGTTACTCATTATCCCTTGCGCACGGAAAAATTATCAAAGAAAACAAGCCTTGGTGCAAATGTATCGGATGACCCATGAAGACTTGTAGCAAAACTTCGGCTGAAGGAAACGTTCGAGTGGCACAACTTGAGTCTACGCACGGATTCCAAGCATCCGTACCTAGACTCGGGGGATACTCCCATCGGGAGCACTTGACGCGCACCCGATAAGAAGAAGATGATGCTGATACAAGATAGACAGAAACAATCCAGGAGAAGAACATTAGGTGGAGGCATGCTTTAGTCTCTACCCGAACTATCTTCGGCTAGACACTCGTGGGCTACTGACGTGGGCATTACCCTTCGGGTAACCGACATTGCCCTACCCTACACGATCTAGCTGGAGGCCCATGAAGTTGTCCGATGACAAGATGGGCCGCTTGGATGGCGCAGCAGAAGATTCCTTGGCAAGCAAGACAAGGGAGGAGCCGAACAAGGAAAGTTTAGAAATAAAACTACTGTAAATCTAGTCGTACTCGGTTAGATCTCTTGAGACCTGGCCTCCTATATAAAGGCTAGGAGAGGGGCTGCCGAGGGACATGTACAATCTTAGCAATCTTAGCCACCAAAAGTCTAGAGCTAGGTCGCCGCAACACTTAGCTTCTCGACGAGATCTCAGCCGAACCCTTCGGCACCCCATTGTAACCCAATATTTTCATAATCAAGATCAGACAGGCAGGACGTAAGGGTTTTACCTCATCGAGGGCCCCGAACCTGGGTAAATCGCTCTCCCCGCTTGTCTGTGAACCGATGTCTCGTGTCAGCTTACAGGATTCCATCAACCCTAAGCCCCTATCGGAGGGCATTGCCGAGGAGCACCCTCGACACTAGGCCTTTGTGGAGTTGCTCATAGGATACCTGAGTGAAGCCTTCGTGGCGTTGGTCTGGCTTTCGTAGCGACCACACTCCTCCAAACATAGACGTACCTTCTTGCAAAGGAAGGGAACAACGGGAATCAACTCCGTGTCTCCGCGTGCTCCACTCTCGGTTACCTCTATCCTATTATCCTCCCTATATATATTGCTTAGCTATATATTGCTTAGTTGTTGATCTTGTCATATAGGTAAATTCACATAGTTGCATATCTAGAGAATTTACCTTTGTGTCAAGCCTATATTGAAAAAGAACTAAAAATTGGTTTGCACCTATTCACCCCCCCTCTAGGTGCGGCATACGATCCTTTCAATTGGTATCAGAGCCTCGGATCTTATTTAGTGCTTAACCGCCTAAGAGTATGCCGGACGATGCGCCTGCAGAAGGGGCCACAAAGATGGTCTCCATGGATGATCTCAAGTTGATGGAAACATCTTTGAGGTCCTCCATGGAAGCTAAAATGGAAAGCATGAAGAAAATGATTTCCGAGCTTTTGACTCCGGTTCCCTCCGTGGTTCCCTTCATAGAGGAAAAGGAAAAGGACAAAGGTGCGTTAGAAGAGGGAGGTGCTTCGGCATTACCCTCCTCTACCAAGCCCTTGGATGGTGATCACTTAAACACAATTAAAACCCCCCATTGCTTCTCCTAGGGCAACTAGTTCGGGTGTGAGCTACAATAATGTGGCCCCACCTTCCGCTCTCCCGATATCCCGGTTCTCCATCCTCATATAAACACTAGGGGTGATCCACCCAAATTTAATGATAAAGATTTTAGTACATGGCAATTTGAGTTTCACTCTTATGTGTGCAGTGCCTCCAATGAACTTTGGAGAATTATCTTGGAAGGTTACAAGCCTTACAACCCCGAAAGGTTGGCTAGAAGAGAAGATGTTGATAACCAACTCAACTCGATTGCCTTGCACAATTCAAACTAGTGTGGGGACACAATACTTGTCTCTTGTTCGGAACTTCAGAACCGCCAAGGAAGCATGGGAGGGTTTGGACACAAGCTTCATGGGAAGTGAAAGCATGAAGATAAACAAGTATAGTTCTCTTCGGAATCAAGCCGAAGGATTCATGAGGTTGCCGGATGAAGATCCTCAAGTCATGTATAGAAGACTTATCACAGTTGCCGATGTTTTTAGGAATGTGGGTGCCCAACATATTGATGATTTTTAGATCAAGGATATGTATATTTATTGCGTGATGCCGTTTGAACCCATTGATGTCAAGACTCTCGTTGGGAGAGAAAGCTATCCGTCTCTCATTTCACAACAAGTGGTGCACGAGTTGCAAGCTCTCAAGGTGCTCGAACAAAACTCTCAAGATTCTCGCAATCGTGCCATTGGAATGTCTAGAGGTACAAACCTTGCCTTGACGGTCAATACCGTGGAAGAGGTGAACTCTCAAGAACCATATAGGACATCTTGGAGCATGTCCTATCCGGAAGATTTGGAATACCACTACAATGACCACATGGCATTCCATGCAAAAACCTTTTGGGTTGATCCATCCAAGGCCAAGGAAGACAACATCAAGAGAAACAACTCAAGTGGGTTCAAGAGCTCGGGCTCAAGGACAAGATCTTGCTACAATTGTGGTGACAAGAACCATTTCGTCGCCCAATGCCACTATGAGCATAGGGAAACTCATGGTGGAAGGCTCATTCCCAAAGAAAATAGAAAAGATCCAAAGGCCCCCAACAAGAAATTCTACAACAAGAGCAAGAAGGACAAGAGGCCATCAAGAATTGTGCTAGTGACTAAGGAAGAATATTCTTCCGATGAAGTTGAGAGTAGTAGTGATGAAGAAGAAAGTTCAAAGGAAGTGGCTGCCATTGCCACCACCAATATTCCCTCTTCATCTCTCTTTGAATCCCCCAATGAGAACCCTCGCATCAACAATGCACATTGCTTGATGGCAAGGTCCTCCTTGGACACATCTATTGTGCTATCAACTCAAGAAGAATACACATCCGGGGATGATGATGATGATGAAGAAGATGAAACTTCCAATGGATTGGTTGCTCTTGCTTCCCTCTCCAACAACTCTTCATCACCAATTGAATCCCCCAATGAGGATATTCAAAAGAAGGAAGAAAGTTGCCTCATGGCTAAATCTTCCGAGGTATCATCTCCTAACCCCTCTATGCCTAACATATCAAATGATCTAGGGGTTGATCATGCTAGCTTAAAAGTGAAACAAGAAATGCTTGATTTTGATGAGTTCATTCTTAACTTGCAAGGTGACACTAAAAAGCATGTTTCAAATCTCATGATTCGTCTAGCACAATTAGATGATACCCTTGATAAAAAATGTCAAATAGAGAGAGAGGACTCTCCTGAAATAGCCGCTCTTAAAAATGCCCTTGAGGAAGGACAAGAAATTATAGCTTCTCTTGAAGAGAGGCTAGAAATTATTGAAGAGCCTCAAGATGAAATTAATAAGCTTACTAAGGCAAGAGATCTTGCTAGGGCTAAAGCAAAAGTGCTTAAAAAGGAAAAAGGCCATTTGGTGTTGATCATGAGAAACTTGTGAAAGATCTAGATGAACTAGACAAGGCTCACAAAGCTTTGAAGAGTGAATACTCTCTCCTCTCCAAGTTTAATGAGCAACTTCAAATTATGCTTGCTTCATATGATGTGCCTAGCTCCTCTACCTCTTCTTGTGATCATGCAAATATTGTTGAGGAAAATTCTAGGTTGAAGGATGAACTTTCTAAGGCCTCCTCTCCCCAAAGTAAACTTTCTTTGGATGACCTTTTGAGTAAGCAAAGGTCAAACAATGGGAAGGAGGGCATTGGTTTTAATGCCAGGGCAAAGAAGGCAAACAAGAAGAAGGCCAAGCCCGCACAAGAAAAGAAGAAAGTTATCACTATGGTGATGCCCCCAAGGGCAAAACTATTAATGATGATAATGCGGGAATTGCTAACCCTCACTATGTTTTATTTAAAGATTATTATGGTGATGTGTATGCAAAATATGTTGGCCCTTATGATGGTTATATTGCTTGGTCTATTTGGGTCCCAAAGACCCTTGTTGCTAACAAAAGAGGACCCATTGAAAAATGGGTACCTAAATCCAAGAATTGATCTCATGTAGGACTATGTCGCCGAAGGTTCAAAATGGGTGCTTGATAGTGGATGCACAAGTCATATGACTGGCGGCAAGAATCTCGTCAAGGATTTGAGGCCTAACATTCATGAAATCACCATATCCTTTGGCGATAATTCAACATCCGAGGTATTGGGTTTTGGCAAGGTTGTGGTTGCACACAACATTATTCTTGTGGATGTCATGCTTGTCAAAACCCTTGGTTACAATTTATTATCCGTTTCTGCCCTTGGCAAGATGGGTTTCGCCGTCTTTATTGATAATGATATTGTGGTCCTCTTGTGGAGCAAGACTCTAAAAGTCGCTTTCGTTGGGTATCGCGAATGCAACTTGTATGTGGTGGAATTTTTGGGGGCCACTACTTCAAGTGCGATGTGCCTATCACTACAAGAAAAGTTGCCATAGCCGACGAAGTTGAAGTCGCGCCGTGGTTGCTGGTGCACCATGGCCGACGATTTTTGGTCTCTCCGTGGTGCATGTCAAAACTTTTTTTTCTCTTTTTTGAGGCCACCTAGCCCGACGAAAACAGCCAAAACGTCTCCTATGGTGGCCCGAGACGTGGTGCATCACGAATTCTCGGGTACGCCGGCCGAGTTAACGCAAATCCGCACCGCCCAGGGATGTAGGGCCCAGATGGCAGCCTCTCTAGCATTGTTTTTTTTTTCTCGATCGCGCCATCTCGTTCAACGCTCTCCGATCGAGCCGTTTACGATGCAGGATCATGGGTCCCGCATGTCATCCTCTATGAACCAAAATTCTTTCTATTCTTGGATTTTTGTTGACCCCCTGATTTCTGGCTACTTCCTTTTTCTTTTGATCCCGTGCCGCCTTGGAAACGTTGAGACCGCTGCTGCTAAATGGGACCGCATGTCATCCTCTATGAGCAATCAACTTTCTTTTCTTGGAGTTTTTTTGGCACCTCATATTTGGTCACTTGCCTTTTTCTTTCGATCCCCTGCCGCCTCTCAAACGGTGACCGCTGCTGCTAAATGGGACCCGCATGTCATCCTCTATGTACTATAAAACTTTCTTTTCTAGGATTTTTTGGCACCTCATATTTGGTCACTTGCCTTTTTCTTTCGATCCCCTGCCGCCTCTCAAACGGTGATACCGCTGCTGCTAAATGGGACCCACATGTCATCCTGTATGTACTATAGAACTTTCTTTTCTTGAATTTTTTTTGGCACCTCATATTTGGTCACTTGCCTTTTTCTTTCGATCTCATGCCACGTTTGAAACGTTGAGGAACCTGCTGGCTCATGGGACCCGCATGTCATCCTCTATGTGCTATAAAAGTTTATTTTCTTGGATATTTTTTTTCACCCTCTGATTTTTGGCTATTTCCTTTTTCTTTTGATCCCTTGCCGCCTTGGAAACGTTGAGTAAGCTGCTAACTCATGGGACCCGCATGTCATCCTCTATGTACAATCAACTTTCTTTTCTTGAATTATTTTTGGCTCCTGATATTTGGTCACTTGCCTTTTTCTTTTGATCTCATACCACGTTTGAAACGTTGAGGAACCTGCTGGCTCATGGGACCCGCATGTCATCCTCTATGTACAATAAAAGTTTCTTTTCTTGGATTTTTTTTCACCCTTAGATTTTTTGGCTATTTCCATTTTGTTTTGATCCCCTGCCGCCTTTGAAACGTTGAGTAAGCTGCTGGCTCATAGGTCCCACATGTCAACCTGTATGAACGATAAAGCTTTCCTTTCTTGGAGTTTTTTTTGACCCCCTAATTTCTGATACTTTCTTTTCTTTTGATCTCAAGCCGCATTTGAAACGTTGGGACTGCTGCTGCAAAATGGGACCGTCATGTCATCCTCTATGTACAATCAAGTTTCTTTTCTTGGATTATTTTTGGCTCCTGATATTTTGTCATTTGCCTTTTTCTTTCGATCTCATGCCACGTTTGAAACATTGAGGAACATGCTGGCTCATGGGACCCGCATGTCATCCTCTATGTACTATAAAAGTTTCTTTTCTTGGATTTTTTTCATCCTCTGATTTTCGGCTATTTCCTTTTTCTTTTGATCCCCTGCCGTCTTGGAAATGTTGAGTAAGCTGCTGACTCATGGGACCCACATGTCATCCTCCATGTACAATCAACTTTTTTTTCTTTTGATCTCAAGCCGCATTTGAAACGTTGAGACCGCTGCTGCTAAATGGGACCCGCATGTCATCCTCTATGTACAATAAAGTTTCTTTTTTCTTGGATTATCTTTGGCTCCTGATATTTTGTCACTTGCCTTTTTCTTTCGATCTCATGCCGCCTTTGAAACGTTGACTAAGCTGCTGGCTCATGGGTCCCGCATGTCATCCTCTACGAACAATAAAAGTTTCCTTTCTTGGAGTTAATTTTGACACCTAATTTCTGGCTACTTCCTTTTTCTTTTGATCCCCTGCCGCCTTTGAAACGTTGAGGATTCTGCTGGCTCATGGGTCCCACATGTCAGCCTCTATGAACAATAAACCTTTCCTTTCTTGGAGTTATTTTGACCTCTAATTTCTGGCTATTTTGCCTTTTTTTTTTAAATCCCGTGTCGCCTTGGAAACGTTGAGGATGCTGCTGCCTCATGGGTCTCGCATGTCATCCTCTCAGAACGATAAATGTTTCTTTTTTGGATTTTTTACCAACTGATTTTTGGTTTATTTTTTCTTTCAATCCTCTGCCGTCTTTAAAACGTCGACGACCCTGCTGGCTCATGGGTCCCCGATGTCAGCCTCCCCGTACAAGAAACATGTGATATCTTGATTATTTTTGCAGACAATAAACAGTGTATTTCGCTCTGAGCTATTGCAAACGGAAAAAATAAATCTTTATTTTTAAATAAACAAACTTATATGTTGAATCTCCTTGTTTTTTGTTTTTGCGAAGCATAGGACTTTCCTGTTTTGGAGTGGACTGAAATTGTACGAGTCCAAAGGCGTCCAGCAGGATAGTTCGAAGGCCCAGACGACCAGATGCAGCCCAATTGAAATCTTTCTTTTCTTGAATTTTTTTGACCCCCTGATTTCTGGCTACTTCCTCTTTTTTTTTTGGTCCTGTGCTGCCTTGGAATCGTTGAGTATGCTGCTACCTCATGGGTCCCGCATGTCATCCTCTATGTACAATCAAGTCTCTTTTCTTGGATTTTTTTACCCCCTTATTTTTGGTCACTTGCCTTTTTCTTTCGATCTCATGCAGCCTCTGAAACGTTGAGGAAGCTGCTGGCTCATGGGACCCACATGTCATCCTCTGTACTATAAAAGTTTCTTTTCTTGGATTTTTTTCACCCTCTTATTTTTGGCTATTTCCTTTTTCCGTTGATCCCCTGCCGCCTTGGAAACGTTGAGTAAGTTGCGGACTCATGGGACCCACATGTCATCCTCTATGTACAATCAACTTTATTTTCTTGGAGTTTTTTTACCCCTAATTTCTGGCTAATCTTTTTCTTTTGATCTCAAGCCGCATTTGAAACGTTGACACCGCTGCTGCAAAATGGGACCCGCATGTCATCTTCTATGTACAGTAAAGTTTCTTTTCTTGGATTATTTTTGGCTCCTGATATTTGGTCACTTGTCTTTTTATTTCGATCTCATGCCGCCTTTGAAACATTGAGGAAGATGCTAGCGCATGGGTCCCGCATGTCATCCTCTATGAACAATAAAAGTTTCCTTTCTTGGAGTTATTTTTGACCGCTAATTTCTGGCTACTTCTTTTTTTCTTTTGATCCCCTGCCGCCTTGGAAACGTTGAGTAAGATGCTCACACATGGGGCCCGTATGTCATCCTCTATGTGCAATAATAGTTTCTTTTCTTGGATTATTTTTTGCTCCTGATATTTGGTCACTTTCCTTTTTTCTTTCGATCATATGCCGCCTTTGAAATTGAGGTCGCCGCTGGCTCATGGGTCCCACATGTCAGCCTCTATGAACAATAAACATTTCCTTTGTTGGATTTATTTTTTACCCCTAATTTCTGGCTATTTGCCTTTTTCTTTTGATCCCCTGCGGCATTTGAAACGATGAGGACGCTGCTGGCAGGTCGGTCCCACATGTCATCCTCTTTGAAGAATAAAAGTTTCCTTTTTTGGATTTATTTTTGACCCCTAATTTCTGGCTATTTGCCTTTTTCTTCTTATCCTTGCCGACTTCGAAATGATGAGGATGCTGCTAGCAGATCGGTCCCACATGTCAGCCTCTATGAACTATAAATGTTTCCTTTCTAGATACATGATTTTCCTGGTTTGAATATATCTAGACCTTGTTTATCAACTTAATTGAATGCTTACCGCATGTCATCCTTTATGTACAATCAACTTTATTTTCTTGGAGTTTTTTTACCCCCTAATTTCTGGCTACTCTTTTTCTTTTGATCTCAAGCCGCATTTGAAACGTTGACACCGCTGCTGCAAAATGGGACCCGCATGTCATCTTCTATGTACAATAAAGTTTCTTTTCTTGGATTATTTTTGGCTCCTGATATTTGGTCACTTGTCTTTTTCATTCGATCTCATGCCGCCTTTGAAACGTTGAGGAAGCTGCTAGCGCATGGGTCCCGCATGTCATCCTCTATGAACAATAAAAGTTTCCTTTCTTGGAGTTATTTTTGACCGCTAATTTCTGGCTACTTCCTTTTTCTTTTGATCCCCTACCGCCTTGGAAACGTTGAGTAAGATGCTGACACATGGGGCCCGCATGTCATCCTCTATGTACAATCAACTTGCAAGATCTTGGAGCGAAAGAGCTTGTATTAGTGGGACCCATATGTCATCCTCTATGTACAATAAAAGTTTCTTTTCTTGGATTATTTCTTGCTCTTGATATTTGGTCACTTTCCTTTTTCTTTCGATCTCATGCCGCCTCTGAAACGTTGAGTAAGGTGCTGTCTCATGGGACCCGCATGTCATCCTCTATGTACAATAAAGTTTCTTTTCTTAGATTATTTTTAACCCCCTGATTTTTGGTCACTTGCCTTGTTCTTTCGATCATATGCTGCCTTTGAAATTGAGGTCGCCGCTGGCTCATGGGTCCCACATGTCAGCCTCTATGAACAATAAACCTTTCCTTTGTTGAATTTATTTTTTACCCCTAATTTCTGGCTATTTGCCTTTTTCTTTTGATCCCCTGCGGCCTTTGAAACGATGAGGACACTGCTGGCAGGTCGGTCCCACATGTCATCCTCTATGAAGAATAAAAGTTTCCTTTTTTGGATTTATTTTTGACCCCTAATTTTTGGCTATTTGCCTTTTTCTTCTGATCCCTGCCGACTTCGAAATGATGAGGATGCTGCTGGCAGATCGGTCCCACATGTCAGCCTCTATGAACTATAAATGTTTCCTTTCTAGGATTTATTTTTTACCCCTATTTTCGGGCTACTTGCCTTTTTCTTTGAAACGTTGAGGACGCTACTGTCTCAGGGGTCCCACATGGCATCCTCTCTGAACGATAAACCTTCATTTCTTGTTAACGACAAGTTTATCATTATTATTTTTGCAGAGTAATACAAGCTCTTTCGCTCCAAGATCTTGCAAGTTGATAGATTAAATCATGGAATTATTAGGATATGTTTTAAATTTCAAATACACTTTATGAATTTTTTAAAATACCGTTATCCATGTGGGTATGGAGCGATCAAGGATTTTCATATTGGGCATGAGCAGTTTCAAAAATTGGAACCCAATAATTCAAAATAAATAAAAACAACTTTTATGTAGAATCTTCGTGTTTTTTTGCCAATCATTGGATCTGTGTTTCATTAGAAAAGGGCCGAAATTGCATCAGCAGAAAGGCCCATTTGTAGTTATTGGGCTTCGACAGCCGGAGCAAGTAGACCGATAACAATTACCATGTAGATGTTCGTTGGCAACCCAAAAGTGAAATATTGGGCCCAACAGGGAAAGGATGAACAGTACTTTTTCTATTTGGAAGGTGGTACATGGGGTTATCCTGACAAAAAAATGGAACATGGGTTGCTGAAGGTTGCCCATTTGTGCCTAATATGTTTGTCAGCATGAGCTTTACCTTCCGCCGCCGCCTCTCCGCTTCCGCCGCCGCCATGCCTCGTCGTGGGTCAAGCTAGCGGTACGACGGCGTCTCGAGCTCGGGGTACCGCAGCGTCCGCGCGCGCCCCAAATTAAGGTACCTATTACACGGAGATACGTACCGGCGACGAGCACATCGGCCTCGGGACGGCACCTACGATAGGCTCGGCTGGCCTTGGGGCATTTACCCCTAGCCTCTTCCATGCTCAAGTTTTAGAAATGTTTCTGGCTCTGTTGAACACGGGATCAAATTTCTCAACATGACCATTCTTATGGAGTAGCAACGAGTTGAATCTCTCAAAACTCTTTAAGTTCTGCAATATAACGACTAATTGGTACTACCTTATATAAAATGATTACATATCCTTATTTTTGAAGCAAGCAATCACACACTTGTAGTTTGCTAGTCAGCTGCACGTGCTTTGGACGTTAAAAATCGGCAATTATAATGAATAAACCTGTAATTTTCACTTAAAATGCATTATGGAGCATCAAATTTGACAAATCAAACCATGTCTTACTGAAAATTGACATGTCTTTCTCATGCAGAAATGTAAAATTATCCATGCATGTGCGTTTATACAGGTTAAGTTTTGCACGTATTATATTTTGTAACTTTTCTGACTACCTTCAAAGCTCCAATCCTTCTTCATCATCTTTGTTGTACCGCACTGATGCAAGTGAATGCGAGCTGCTCGCCAGACGCGACTTCGTGTCCGATATGTGTACTATGCCTTCTCCATCTAGTGCTAGTTACGCCTCTGTGCTAATTAATTATATCCCAGTGCCTACATCCAGCACAAACCTCTGTCATTGCAGCTGTGACTCACCTCGACCATTGGAGCCCAATCACAAGAGCGAGCTCAGTCTCAACCAGAGAGGCATGTGTCTCATGGTTAGCTATCTACAACTTGTTGTCTTACTAAAACCGTGCCTATCATAGAGATCACCTCGCTGGTGTAGCAATGGCTGCAAGTAGCTGCTAGCATGAGCGAAGGGGATAAGGAAGAAACGATTAAAAAAATGGGGTGGGACCAACAAGCAGGAAAGCTATCTATAGCTTTATGGATGTTTCTGGAATTGGGTAGAAAATAGTAGATGGCACTGTAGCAGCGAATCCCAGAGACCAAGGCCGTTGGTTGATGTCTAATGAACGGCAGAACTGTGTTCAAGAAAATAACGGCAGAACAAAATAGGCGAAATTAGCTTGAATTTTGATAATAAATCTTGGGCATTTTCCCTCGAACATGATGTACTACTACTACTCAACTTTGGGTAGTCTCCGGACTAGTCTCCCTCGTCCACCAATTATTATTACGAGTACTACTGCGGAAAGTTGAGGGCAGTCCCTAGTCCCGAGCACTTCGCCCACTTCCCCTGGCCTCATCCCAGAGATCTCACACCAACCACCTCACCGTCGACTAGCCGCCAGTCTACACCCCTCCGAAGAATCACCAATGGCGGCGACGCCCCTACTAGAGCGCTCCTCACGCGAGCGCATCATCGAGTCTGGCCCACATGTCTTCCGTGCCTGCCGTGTGTCGGCAAGCACGACCGACTTCTCCGTCGGCGAGCCGGCGGCCGTGGGCGAGGGCGAGGCGTCCCCGTACACTATGACAGTTCAGATCTTCTTCTCGAGGACGTACGAGCTCAGGAGGATGGCCGGCCCCCTCCCTGCCCCACTGGATGAGGACGATATCACCACTACACCCTGCGAAGAGGTGGTGCTGGATCTTGGCTTGCCTCCGAGGGAGCTGCGTAGTGGGGGCAATGTCATGCGAACTATGCGCGAGATTCTTGCCCGTGTATGGCTGCTCAAGAACCTGAACCTCACGGAGGAGGAGTGGGACATCATCATGCCTTACGATGTTATGCACCTGATGTGGCAGCAGGCGTGTCGTCGGGTCGGTGGCCTCCACTTCGACCTCACCCTTAGGGTGGACCACCGGCTCATCGTCAACTTGCCGGCGCTGCAAGACAGGTTGGGTCCTAGTTGCACCGGAGGACGGCCACTGCAGCATATGCATGCTCGGGGCTGTCACGGCGCACAACGGTGCGTCTCCGGGGATGCAAACACCCGTTCCATAGGAAGCTGCATCTTCTCCTGGTTTGTAACGAACGCCGACTGCCCTATCTGCCGCGAGAAAGTGCTGACCCATCTTATTTTCGATTTTGTAGCATAGTATGAATAAAAACCCTGTATGATAGGGATGCCATGCCAACTTGAATCCTATGTCAAGAGAAATTCTATTTGATTGTGGTTATAAGATATTTTGCATTAGTTTGATCTATTATCATTCTATTTCCTATGGGATATGACCCAATGAATCAAACAGCCTGGGATAACTTCCACACAATTAAGTTTGACCAACTTTTAGTAGGACAACAAACATAAATAATTAGTCATCATGGGATTACAATCCAACAGATAATTGTCTTCGGGACTCATACATTTTCCAAATAGAAAAATCAAAACAAATCATGGTTCTTCATCTCACGACGCATGATACGAGAGACAAGAGTCTAATCATCATCATCATCATCATCATCATGCATCATCATCATCATCATCATCATCACCTCCGTCTTCATTCCGATATTCGTGCATGGTCTCATCCTCGCTCGTCGTGTCCATTCTCCTCCCGAGATTCACCAGGTAGCTTCGGTTTATCCATCTCTTTGTCGACTATACTAACCTCAACGGTGAAATCTACTTCTCCATCATGTGCGGGGATACCTGTATCCAACGAGGTTTCATCAATGTCGGCAAATTTAGTTTGCATACAACCAGCGAAATCATCTTCGTTGGGCACCAATTATTGGATCCGCATTCTCATCCAAATCATATATGTTCCTTGCCACAAACTTTTGCACATACTGCCATCCTTTTCTAGATCTGTCTTCCAAGAAAAGTACCTTGGCCGCTTGAGGTACCAAAATATAAGGATCATCCTTGTACCACCGAGCGATAGTATTGACTGATATGAAATACCCATCATTTCTGGCACCTTTGCCCTTGTTTGGATCTTGGTTGTACCAATAACACTTAAATAGAACCACAGATCAGATAGTAACCTTATCACTATAGAACAACTGAATAACCTCTTCTATGTGACCATAATGGTCAAATGACTCTGATCTCTTCTTTCTGGTTGTCAAGTGATCTCCACTAGTTGTGATGCCACTATTTCGTGTCTTCAAATGTTGTTCACGCTCATAGGAGCTGTAATGGACACCATTGGCATTGCAAGCTGCAGCTACCAACACCCTCTTATCTGGACCACGTGATAGGACAAGGAGATCAGCACTAACATCGCCTGGATTCTCCGCATGGAGTTTCGAGATCTACGATTACAAAATAGACAAGAGGTCATCTCATGTGAAAACACATAGACAAGTCAGAGTGCAATTGAACATCTTACATGTTTCTCAAACCAGTCCTGAAACCCACTCCCACGTGCTGATAGCTTTCCATTCGTTTCCATGTACAACCTGCAAAACATAGCCAAGTCAGCTGAATATATTTCATTTTGATACAAGTTCATAGTATATGCGAGGAACTGAGGATTTCGTGTGCATAGTACCCACTTAACATATTCATCGACCTCTGCGAGCATTATTCGAGCACATACCAAGACAGCTGTTCAAATTCAGACTTCTCTAATGTTTTTTCGGTCCTCTTTCCTATTAGCTCAACACCATGATTAAAAACAGATCCTCCAACTTCCAAAATTCTGCGACCCCGGTTGAATCTGGTCTCAATATCAGGAATATATCTTGATGCAAATGTATATGCTTCAGCAGCAATATACGCCACTGCAATGCAAGCCTCCGGTCTAGCTTTGTTCCTAACTGTATTCTTGAAAGTGCACAGTCGACGTTCTATAGGGTACATCCATCCATACTGTACCGGACCTCTTAAAAGTGCCTCATCAGGTAGATGAACAGCCAAATGCACCATCACATCAAAGAAGGCTGGAGGATATATCAGCTCCAGCTTGCACAGGATTACTGCTATGTCCACCTTAAGACATTTTACAACAGCTCTGCTTAGAGTTTTACTACATATTTCCCTAAAGAACCTTCCCAACTCTGCAATCACGTTGTACATATTTGGCTTCACTAAATCTTTAATGCCAATAGCTAAAAGCCTTTGCAGCAGGATGTGACAATCGTGAGTTTTCAACCCTTGGAGCTTGTTTCCTTCGAGCATTGAGACAATTTGCAATGTTGGAAGCAAATCCGAACGGGAACATCACACCTCGGAGGTACTCACAAAATAATCTCCTTTTAGGCATCGTCAATGTGAATTCCGCGCCTCGAAATTTATAATGTTTTTCCTTGCCTTTGTTCACTTTGTCATTACGATCCAGTTGCAAGTGCCTGTTAACATTCAATGTTGCACAATCAATCCTAGCATTTGAGCTATCTTTTGTCTTGGATGGAATGTTGAGTAATGTGATGACAATGCTGTCACATATATTTTTCTCCATGTGCATGATATCAATATTATGCCGAAGCTTCTTACCAGCCCAATACGGCAAGTCCCAAAGAGTGGCCCTGCGCTTATAAAATATTCTCGGTCTATCATTTTCCATTTCCTTCCTCTTGGTACATGCTGCTATTTCACCTCCCATCTTCCTTTTGGTAGCTGCTAGACTCAGTTCATCTCCTCTCTTCTTCCTTTTTCTACCTGCTACTACCGCTGCATCTTCTGTATTCTTCTCTGCTGTACCTGCTGTGGCGGCAGGTGGTTTTCCTGGTTTAACATTTCTGACCGCTTCTAGGTGCGCCTCCAACTCATGACTCGTAAAGTGCTGCGGTTCAGTCTTTGCACAGGCCTGATCACCAATAAATTGCAATTTTTTTATTTTTTCGGAAACTGTGACCTATTGGAAGGAAACGGCGATGGCCCATATAGCATATCTTGTTTATTATCCTCACTGCCAGCTGATCAGTATCACAGTGAACACATACATTATAACCTGATGTTACTCTGCCTGACATAGTGCCCAAAGCTGGATAATCATGGGTGCAATACAGTACAACAACACGTAATAGAAAATTGTGTTCTTTAGGTTGACACACATCCCGTGTAGGGACACCCTCCCATAATGTTTGCAAGTCTCTAATAAGAGGCTGCATGAACACATCAAAATCCTTCCCGGGAGATTTGGGACCTGGGATGAGTAAGGCCGTCATACAGTTCGACTGATCGGTGCATGTCCAGGGAGCCTGGTTGTAAGGTGTAACTAGTACTGGCCACATGCTATACGAGTTGCTCATGTTGCCAAATGGGTTGAATCCATCTGTAGCAAGGCCAAGTCTCAGGTTCCTTGGATCTGCAGCAAAATATGGATGATCCAGGTCGAATTGCTTCCATTCATCGCCATCAGCAGGATGTCTCAGTAAATCAGGGTCGGGCGTGAGAATCTCTTTGTGCCATCTTGTTTCCCGAGATGTTTGTTCTGAAGCAAACAACCTCTTCAATCTTTGTACAAGTGGAAAGTATCTCGGAACCTTCCAAGGAATCTTTTCTTACCACCAGCTCCATCATGTTTCCATCTTGATTCCTTACATACTGGACATTCATCGAGGTCATTATACTCCATCCAAAACAGTGCACAGTTATTTTTGCAAAAAATCAATCTTCTCATATCCAAGTCCCAGTACCTTGATGTACTGCTTCACCTCATAAAAGGATTTTGGCAGTCCAGCCCCAGGGAGTGCATCGCTGTATGTCTTTGCAACTACATTGAAGGCTTTATTGGTAATCCCCTGGTATGACTTGTCATGAAGTAATTTCACAATTAATTCGAGTCTTGACACAACAGAACCAGGGGCCACTAAGCGCTTAGCATCTTCTATCAGGTCATGGAAAAGAGGCTTTTTGTGATAACCATGGGGTTGTTGGCTTGCATATGGATAAAGATCCCGTAACAAATTAGCAGTAGCCTCATCCTGGACGAGATCTTCAGGATGATAACCATCAGAATAAAGAGGATCAATAATGTCAAGCTGATCATAGTGTTCACCATGGTTAATCCACCTGATATATGTCTGGTCCATCCCATAAACGAATAAATGATCTGAGACTACATGTTGAGGCTTGGACCCAATATTCAAACATACGCGGCATGGACAAATCACTTCCTTTGTCGTGTCGCCGCCAGTAAAATCACTAACGTGCTTCATGAAGTCTTCAATACCACTTAAATATGTTGGTGTGTTTAATGAGTGAAATAATATCCAAGTTCCATCTATTGAGGAAATAGATGGTCAGAGAAGCGATAAGCTATTTCAACAAACAGGTCAGCTACGAGTGTAAGCAAACATACCTGAGCAAACATGTCGAATATAAAACTATAAATGCTACATTATTTGAGCCGATTTCAGCAAACGAACTGAGTGCAAAATTACGGCTACCTAGCGAACAGATTTTTTTAGGCTGACCACTGGGTTTCCCCACTTTGTATTTTTTCTTTTTATTAATAAAAGAGGGAAATATGTACAAAAGTTGCTGGAGAGCAGCAACTAAAAGGATCATAGATCCCAAACAGCAAAATATATATAAAATGTTCTACCCATGATATGATTTCCTCTTTGCCTTATGAACAAGGAGAGCAATTTCATCCTTGAATCTCTTGTGCCATCTGTAAATGCTTGGGGGGGTGGAACAGATCTATCGAAAGCAATACAATACCAACACATTCTTTCTTCTTTTTTGCCGTAATTTTGCTGATCTATTAGCAGTGCAAAGAGGTCAAAAGTAATAAGATTACAAACAGGTCCATAGACCACCAGGGCCGTACCTGAGAATACGGAGGGCCTGAGCAAAACAAGAAATAGAGGACCTCAACATGATCATTGGCAATTAAAATGATTTTATATATACTACTCACTCTATTTCAATAAACTATGCACCCTTGTTTTTCGTAATTTATCTTTGAAAAAAATATTAATCTATATCTCTCTATTTAAAAATGATGTTTCAATTTTATGTAGATATACATGTATTTAGATGAGTTTAGTTTGCAGATACATGCAAGTTTTGATGAAGTTGAAACATATTTTTCAGGATGAAGTATATATAAAAAATTGATATAAAACTGGTATCATTAGAAAGTATTTTCCAACACGATTCTAACAATGCTGCTTATGTATTATATGATCGTGATATTGTTGTCCTATTTATTTGGTCAAGGTTCACATTGAAATGTGGTAAAATAAATTAAAAGAAGTGCATCGTGTGAAAAAACAATCTAAGAATTCAAAAGTGCTAATTGTTAGTCGAAACATGACATCTTTCAAAAATGAATCTTCAATTAGTTCTTCATAAAAATCATTGAGACAAAATATTAATATTCATTGGAAGACTAACTGAATTAGCTGCACTCGTGATGAAAGAGAAAGAGAAGATACGGGTAAGAGCAAGTACAATAAGGTACATTCTTTTTGTTTGTTTGTTTGGGTTGCTCATCAAGCTTATCGCTCGATACAATAAGGTACAGTCAGCGGGAGTGGTGTTTTGGAATATGGGTGCATAGTGGGTGGTATCATGGAGTACTATCATATATATGCTATATTTATTATAGTGGAGTATTGAAAATGGCATAGAAGGGGATATTGAGAATTGAGAGTGGCATAAACACAACTTCAGTTTTTGTAATGGCATAAACAAAACTTGTGAATTGAGGAGTGGAATAGAACCAATTAACCCTTGTTTCAATAATTGCCATCAAAAGCTGATCGAACGCACGAGAATGGATCCAAAATTTACCCATTTTAAGTTTCACGAGAAAATTTTAAACTTAAAATTCGTACTGCCTAGAAGTTTTTGAAACAAAAATCCAGTAAATCTTATATGTTGGGTTATGCATTCTGGGGGAGTTTCATCAGATTCAGCCATATTGTTTATCAATAAACCTCATTTTATGTTTTACAACAAACTTTAAACTTAAAATTCAAACTGTCCAGAAAAAAGAACAACATTCCAGTAAATCTTATATATTTCTTCTGCATTATGGGAAAGATTGGTCGGATTCGAAAAAATAGTTTGGGAATAAACATTGTTTTAGTATGGAAACGACTTATTGTAGAGTGATTTTTGGTTGGATACATTCATGTGCGTTCGATTGGCTTTGGATGGCTGTTACTGAGATAAAGTCATGGCTGGACTTTTGACTTGAACTTCAGTGGAGCTGCGTGTTCGATTGGCTTTGGATGGCTGATATTGAACCAAAGTCAACGCTGGACTTTTGACCTGAACGTCACTGGAGCTGCGCAGCTCCACTGACGTTCAGGTCAAAAGTCCAGCCATGACTTTGTCTCAATAACAGCCATCAAAAGCCGATCGAACGCACATGAATGGATCCAACCAAAAATCACTCAACCGCTGGAATTTTGACCTGAAAGTCACTGAAGCTGTGTCCATACTTGCCCAACAGGTTGCGTATGAATGTAAACCAATATATCTGAGCAAACAGGTCGAATATAAAACTATATAACTAAATGCCACGTTATTTCAGCCGATTTCAGCAAACCAACTGAGGTCTATTTTTTTTAGGCTGGACAGTGGTTTCCTCGCTTTGTATTTTTTCACTGTAATAAAAAAAGGAAAAGGTTACTGGAGAGCAGCAACTAAAAGGATCATAGATCCCAAACAACAAAATCTAGCTAAAAAAGTTCTACCCATGATGATAAGCCATTTTATGATTTCCTCTTTGCCTTACGAACAAGGAGAGCCATTTCATCCTTGAATCTCTTGCGGCTTCTGTAAATGCTTGGGGGCAAACAGATCAATCGAAAGCAATATAATACCAACAAATTCTTTCTTCTTTTTGGCCGTAAATCCACCGATGTATTAGCGGTGCAAAGAACCTAGAGGTAATAAGATTACAAACAGGTCCATAGAGGACTGGCACCAAGCGACGACTACATACAATAGGCAATGGTGAGCAGTACAGTGTACAGTACGAACGAATTCGAGCAAATAGGTAAAGCGGAAAAAATTGTCAAACAAACACATCGAGAGGAAAACAATATCAACCGATCGATTCGAACGAACTAACGAACTTATAAGGGCTGGGCGACGGCGACTGACTTCGATTGAGCTATAATGAATCGTACTTGCCCGGGCCTGAAGATAGCATGCATACCGTGAGGATCTACCAGGCTGACCGCGCCTACCGGTGCGGCTGGAGAAGAACGGCGCCACCGGCGAGTCGCCGGGCTGACGCGGCTGATAGACAGCGTGGGGAAGTTTTGGTGCGCGGCCTGGTTCACCGAGGGTGTGTCTAGAGAAGAACAGGGCGCCGAAGGAGGTGTCTAGAGAAGAACAAGGTGGGCTGGGTGCTGGGTTAAAGGCGAGCGTTCGAAATATTGGGCGCGCGTTCGAAATATTGGGCGAGCGTTCGAAAGTTTAGGTGCGCGAGGGAGGTGTCTGCTGGTGTAAATTTCCCCGTCCTCTTCTTTTCTTTACTATTAAATCTGGATCCGTTGTTCGTACGTGTAGGTCGTTCGAAGTCGCACAGCTCACGCTCGATCGATCGACTTGGAGAAAGGGACCGAACAGCCCAACGCAACCGTGCCCAGTCCACAAGAAACCGAACAGCCTCGATCCATCGACTTGGAGAAAGCGACCGAACAGCCCAACGTAACCGAGCCCAGTCCACAAGAAACCGAACAACCCAGCCAGATCGAAAAGCCCAACAGAGTTCACAAGGAAACTAAAGACCCCCAGCGACCTGGACGTGATCGTGCCTGTTGACGGGAAAATCTTGGGGCCTGGGGGCTGTTCCTGGAGGAGGTAGGACCGTAGAAGGACTGAAGGAGCCCAGGTGTGTGCGCGCTTGCAGCTGTGGAGGAGGGAGAGCTGACGGGAAAATCAATGGTGGAGGAGCTAGCTACAACCTTCATCAGATTGGCCGTCAACATGCGTGCACATCGTACGTACGGAGGGGAACAGCTGGAGCGAGGGAAGTGTGTATGTGTGGAGAAGCTGTCGGTCTGTGGTGTACATGGCTTCCGCCGACTGTATTGGATTGTCCACCTAATTTGGTTCGAAAGAAAAAAAACACCAGGCTCGGTTGTTTTCATGTGCTAATTCTCTACCCTAATGTTTTATATAGTAAGCGTGAATGTGCACGTTACTGCCACTCTTTGTTTTTTGTTGTCCGTTGCATCAAAAAATTCTGAAACTGAATTAAAATTGTTTATATTTTGTTGTGTGTTGCTTCAAAATATTTATGAAACTGAGCATCAATACCGGACCATAAGATTAGGTTCATGTCTTCTCATAGAAAACTTATGAGTGGGCACGGCAACATCAACAGAGATGCATGTGTGGAAGTTTGGCGTGAACCATAGATTATAGCGTCTAGAAGTCTGCCAAAGAGGCTTGGCTCTTAAACTGCTCGGCGCTAAGCTCTAAGTCTATGTTGAACTGCCACCCACATAACTGATCACTTTTCGGTTATATTTGATTCTGATGCGACGGCCTGCGGACAAGGAAAATGCCGCTGTCGTTTGCGAGTGGCAACAGCCCCAACGGAATCCTGTATTTTGTCTGTGTCCTACAAATAAATATTTCTTTAAAATTCAGTCGAAGTAGGACAGCCACACATGTCATGGAGAGTCTGGTCAGGACTGCTAATTCAATGAACTCAACAAAGGGCGCAAAAAATATATTCATACCGGATGCAAGGGCAAATCGGTACGTGCCACAATTTCATCGAGCAGGTTGCGGAGGACGTGGGCGTCGTCCCGCAACAGCCACTTTGTGGGCTTCCTTTTTCCCAATCCCTAACGAACCGCTCATAGGGATGTTAATGTCGATGTTCGGGAGCGGTGGCGCGGCCGGGAAGACTCGCCAACCTCTGGGGACTTGTCTCTTAACAACCAGTACACATCGGTGCCTGGCTCCTCACAACCGGCGGCTTGACGTGGTCGAGCCACAACTCGTGGCCAGCGCGTCGGCAAGCACCTGAGCGCTCAACAGGAACGCCGCTTGGGCAGCCAGGAACTCGGCGTTCACGCGCATCTGTAATATGGCCGTGCATGCTAACACATCGACCCTCTCATGGATGAACCTGGGCGGCCACCAGCTTGGTCCTCACAGTTGGCTATTTTCTTCGACTCCAGGGATCTCTCCTTCGGCGTGAGCTTCTTCTTTGGCTTTGCCACCACGTCGGGGATGGTGGATTTTTTTGAGCGGCCGCACACACGAGGCAGAGTCGTCACCTAGGCGGCGGGAGCTGTGACAACGATGTCGCGCATGACGGTGTAAAGAGCCGTGGCCTCGCGGACGAGGAGTTGTTGCCTCCATGTATCGAGATAGGGCACGTATGGGGCCTGGGTGAGAGTGGTCCGCGCTGCCGCAAGCCGGGTTTTCTCTAAAATGGACACATCCGTCTCACACAATCCGTTTGCGGTTGCGCGGCTGGGCCTCACTTTTGGCCTCCGCGGACCACGACGGACAAAATTTATCTGTATGCAGGTGGCCATTGAAGATGGCCTAACTTCATGGTGGTAGTGTCATCCATGGTCCAACCGTCCGTTGGATTTGAGGAAGGAAGAGATTTGAAAGCGTGGAAGAAGACTGGAAGGAGGTGTTTTGATTAACCAAGGTTATTTTTAAGACGCATTTTGGGCCAACAACGGACCGTAGCAACGCACGGACAAATGTGCTAGTTTGGGCTAATATATTTATCTATAATATCTATCTATACCTCTATCTATCTACGTGTTTTTTTATTTTTTTCTATTCTATACATGAGTTTTTGAATTTGAATTTTTTCACTGTGTCAGCCTTCCGGCCAATGCTCATTTGAAGTAATTGAAGCTGTTGATTTGCAGCTTAGAGGTGCTATCTACCGCTCATCATACAAGGACTCTTCAGATCTAACGGCTGTGAATGCACGGATTCGTCACCCATCCTTCCCTTGGACTGGCGATGCTGAAAGCCTGAAACACTGGAACCTCTAGATACTTCGGGATACCTCACTGCTCCACATTATTAAACAGGCATTTTCCGACATGGGAAGTCAAAAGTTCGGGGCTCCATGCAGTACATATGAATACTCGCTAGCTGCATGGTCTAGAAGGAGACTACTAGAGTAAATCATCAATTCATCAAATCAATTGGTGTATAATTTTTTTAGGAGCTAAGACGCCGGCATGACCCATTATCAAGCGTTTAAATTCCTCCTACCTGAAAAATGATTCTTTAGATTGACACCAACAAGAGAACTCTTTTAGAAAGAGTGAGAGAAAGGGAGATATGATTGTATACACTATTCTTAGAAGGGAAATCATGTACTTGTTCATGGAGAGATACAAGTATATCGACTATCTACACTACAATTTTGAAATAAAAGAAACAAAATTGCAAATGTCTATTCTAACTAGATATGTTGATATTTATAAATAGTACCAAAGCAATACTTATTCTAAGCTGGGCGAAGTTTAAAGGAATACGGTGTCACTTGTGACAAAGTGCCTCTTTTATGTGACAATGAAAGTGCCATCAAGATTGCTTATAATCCGGTGCAACATTCAAGAACAAAGCATATTGAGATCTGGAATCATTTTATTAGGGATCATGTTGCCCGTGGTGATATTGAGCTATGCTATGTTCCTACCAAAGATCAACTTGCCGATATATTCACAAAGCCTCTTGATGAAGCAAGGTTTTGCTATTTGAGGAATGAGCTAAATATCATTGATTCAAGGAGTATAGCTTGACCATATTGCAAACACACATTCCTCTCAAAACTTTATTTGGTTTAGATGTGGGCATGGAAATAGGGGGAGTGCGGTTTAAACTATTGAGCTATCCCTCCCCCCATAATGCCGATATTAAGAAATCATTCTCTTTATATCATATGTTGATATGTGAGCTTCAATGACGAGTAGTGGTTTTGGGCCCAAGATATATCTTCGCGGTGCCATACCATAACACTCATATATGGTGGCCTAGGCCACCACACTATTCTTTTGTGAAGAGTTGAGGTTATTTGGATCTTAAATGGATTTTATTTGACATCTACATGTTCTTATGGGAAATCACTCTAGTTTGGCCTTATTTGCTCATATCTTGCAAACTTGAGTGATCACGTACCATTAACAGTTCGAACATTCTAAACCCAAGCCTACACTCATCTATAAGCTATTCCCATCTTGCTCCTATGTCATGTTTTGGTAAAAACTTGGAGTTTGAGTTGTTTCGGTCGGATGATCTCGGTTGTCTCATCTTATTGGTCAATTTGCATCTTATATGTGACGTGATATCTTATTGCATCACATATGGGCATAGGAAAATAACCAACAAAAGATAGGCAGGATTTCCGGTGTTCTGGAATTTTCCAGAAAACCGGATAATCCAGCCCTAAGACGCACCGGAAAATCCGGCCCGGCCGGATTATCCGCCCTAACTTTGGGCCGAAATATCCGGCCTGGGCAGGGTGCGACGGTTTTTGAGGGGAGGCCGCGGGGTGAACGGTTCCAGAACCAGTTCCCCCACACGCCTCTCTCTCTCTCTCCCCTCAAACTCGCCGGAGCTCCTCCTCCTCGCCGGAGCCGCCCCGTCCGCTCCTTCTTGGAGTTCTTGAGTGGATAGGGTGCTCCTCCCTCCTAGCTTTCATCCCCTGCAAGCGGCTCCTCCAATGGAAGAGGGTATGGCTCACAATCCCTAACCCTAGGTGTTGTGATTTGTATGTGCTATTTTCTTGATGGGGATGTTGTCTAGTTGTTCCAAATCGTATGTAGTGTACTACATTTGCATGCTATGAGGCCGATCTGGTGCTAGAACAGTTTTTGCTTGAGATTCCTGCAGATTCACAGGGCCGGATTATCCGGCCCCCGCGAAGGCCGGAATTTCCGGCCGGGCCGGATTATCCGTCCCACGGGGACACCGGATTATCCGGCCTGGAACCTTTTTGCTGCTGCAGTTTCCTTCAATCTGTCATGTCTAAATCATTATCGACTCCTAGTATGCATATAATGTATACTACTGTATCAATACATGATTTATGAGCATTCTTTTCTCCATGCTATCCATCTTTGTCTATCACAGGTAGTGGTACTCGGAGGCGTGCTCGGACTCAAAGGTCTAGTGATGAGTTTGCTCAGAACACTCCAAGGAAGTCCGCAACTCTGAGGCGGAAAGTCAAGGCAACAAGGGAGAACTACAAGACTATGGATATTATCTCATATGCTGCAATCAGACAGAAGAACTGGTATGAGGATGTTGAGAGGGAAATTGATATTGAGGATCAGCGCTTCTGGTGCATGGAGAAGATCTATATTTTGAAGGACATCTATGAACCTATGAAGAAGGTGAGACCTATGCAAGCCATTGATGTGGAACTTCTCTCTCAGAATAATCACTTTGAGGATGCTATTTGGGTCACCAGAAGGATGGGCTTGCAGAAGCTAATGAAGGTCCAGTGTGACTACAGTCCTGATTTGATCAAGTAATTCTATGCTACTCTGGCCTTCAAGAAGGACGAAGAGCACACAATGCAGTGGATGTATGGCTCCTCTCCATGTCAGGCCTCCTTCCATAGGTTTGCTGACATTCTTGTCTATCCATTTGAAGGAGGTCACCGTCTCCATGGTCCTCAGAAGACTGATAAGGATGTGCTCTTTCATCTCTATGACCCATCCGGGGCAGTTGTCACTACCTTTGGACTTCTGCCTATCTATGGTCAGCTGCTTCGTTTCTTTAGAGCCACCATGGCTCCTAGTGGTGGGAATAATGATGCTCTCCGAGGTACTCTGGTGGACCTTATCCATCACGCCTATGAGTGTGCTCAGGATGGTGATGAGGAATCATACTTCACTCTTGATGTTATGGACTACATCTTCCATGAGATTCATGATGCCATGGTTTCCCGGACGACTATGCCTTATGCTCCATACATTCAACTTCTCATCAACAACACTGCCGTGGCAGAAGACACGAGCCAGTTTACTACAGAGAGTCACACTTTCAAGAAGACATATAAGAAGAAGCCAGCTGCCCGTGCTACACTAGCCTCTGTCTCATTTATGGGAGATGCCCGCTCTAGTGGCTTTGCACCCCGTCGTCCTGTTGCTACCCCTCTTATGCAGAAGCATGTAAAGAAGCTCAACTGGTTCCAGTGCAATATTCTGTGCATGCACATTGAGATTCACAAGGAAAACTTTGAGGCCATCCGTCAGCGCACAGAGATACATCATACTCAGGCGGTCATTCTACACAGGCTCAGTGGTGAGCAAGGGCCTCCTCCTCAGCCTCCAGTTCACCCCGCCTACGGTGGGTGGCACTCTTCCCAGGTTCCGTGGTCTGTCCTCGAGCAGAGTATTCAGAGGGCCAACATCGCTTGCGACTCTCCACCAGCTGCTGACAGTGCCAACGAGTATGACTCCGACACGGGCTCCGAGTGATCCCCATGGGGCGAGTAGCATCGCTCTTTTTCCTTTTTGGCATTTCGATGCCAAAGGGGGAGAAGTGTTCTATTTAGGATTTCTACGGGCTTTGCATGCGTAGGGCACAAGCATATGCGTTTACCATTCCTTTATCGCTTGTTTCCTCTTTCTTATCATTTGTTTGAACTATTTGGCTTGGTTTGTTCGTTTAAGACTATGTTCTATGTGTGGTTGTGAGACATATTATTAAGGATTTCGGAATTATATATGTTGAGACCAAGGTTTATGATATGGTGTGTTATTTAAAATATCCGGTATTATATATCTCCATATGGTATGATCTCCATCACCTTGTCTCAACTATATATATGCCTATGTCTCTTATTTGAGCTCATGTTGGATATATTTTGTGTTGAGGCACCTCACACCTATATGTTGTGTATTTGTATTCAAATGCAAATTACGTGTATGCACACATGTAGGGGGAGTGCCTCTATCTTCTGCCAACATGTTGTTTCTCTCTAGTGGTTTTATTGCAAATCCGTATATTGTCATCAAACACCAAAAAGGGGGAGGTTGAAAGAACATCTCTCGGATTAAGTTTTGGAATGTTTGATGTCAATATATGTGATACACTAATATTTGATGAGATGGTGCAGATAATATATATGTATATGTATGTGGTTGTTTTGTGTGGAAAAACAAGACAAAAGGTAGCATGATCAACTTCTCCAGGCCGGATTTTCCGGGCCGGATATTTGCAAAATACCCGGCCCCTGAAATTTGGCTAAGGAATTTTGGACGAGTGGCTCAGTACTCCCCTGGATCAGGGCCGAATTTTTGCCCGGATTCTCCTAGAGGCCGGATTTTCCGGGGGGGGGGGGGGGATATTCCGCCCCTCACTTACACCGGATAATCCGGCCCTCGAAATGCCCCAACGGCTGGATTTTGGAAGGGGGTATTTATACCCCCTTCTTTCTCCTCCCCAAGATGCTCAATTCATTGCCAAGTTCATCACCATTAGAGCCACCTCAAGAAACACAAGAATCACAAGATCTCCTCCTCCACCCAACCAAAGCTCTTGATCTTTGGAGATTCGAAAAAGAAGACCCCGATCTACATCTTCACCGAAGCGATTTGCATTTCCCCCTCATATGCTTGAGGGCCCCTTTGCTAGTGTTCCTCTTTTGGGAAACCCTAGTTATTTGTAGTTGATATTGTTCTTGTTGTTGTCTTTAAAGATTTGGGAGCCTCCAATTTGGTTGTGGATGTGTGCCCCAAGAACCTTGTAAAGTCCCGGTTTCCGCCTCGAGGAAATCCCTTAGTGGAAGTGGGCTAGGCCTTTGTGGCGTTGCTCACAGGAGACCTGAGTGAACCCTTCGTGGCGTTGGTCTGGCTTTCGTAGCGACCACACTCCTCCAAACGTAGACGTACCTTCTTGCAAAGGAAGGGAACTACGGGAATCAACTTCGTGTCTCCGCGTGCTCCACTCTCGGTTACCTCTATCCTATTATCCTCCCTATATATTGCTTAGCTATATATTGCTTAGTTGTTGATCTTGCCATATAGGTAAATTCACATAGTTGCATATCTAGAGAATTTACCTTTGTGTCAAGCCTAAATTGAAAACGAACTAAAAATTGGTTTGCACCTATTCACCCCCTCTAGGTGCGGCATACGATCCTTTCACCTGCCCAGGCCAAGCCGAAAGGGTAACCTTGCTAGCGTCATTCTTCATCGTACCTGATGGGTACGTTGCATGGAAAACAAAAAATTTCTACCGTGAACATGAGCAAAAACCAAGATCCAATCTAGGAAGAAGCAAGATCTAATCTACCAAGATCAAAGCAACGAGAAGATCATGAGACTAACCCTCGAAGATTCCAAAGCCTACGTGATTAGATCTCGTTGTTGATGTAGTCGATCGTCCGTCTTTGCAATCCAACAGCACTTCCGTACTCGGTCGTGCGTACGGTGTCAATGAAGCCCGTCCTCTCCCTGTTCCAGCGGGCAGCGGAGGTGTGGTAGATCTCCTCGGAATCCCAACAGCACGACGGCATGGTGGTGGTGGTGGAGGAGAAAAGCTGCAGGGCTTCGCCTAAGCCGGAGCAGCTCTATGGAGGAGGAGAGGGGGCGGCCAGAGGATGGTGTCTTGGGGTGGGTGCGCCCCTGCCCCCTCCCCTCTTTATATAGGGGGGTAGGTCGGTTGGGGTGGCCCCCCAAGCCCATCTAGGTCTAGGGCCAACGGCCATGGGAGGGGGGGGGGAGTTTTCTTCCCCCCAAGTTGATCCCCACTACAAGAAAAGTTGCCATGGCCGACGAAGTTGAAGTCGCGCCGTGGTTGCTGGTGTACCATGGCCGACAATTTTGGGTCCCTCCGTGGTGCATGTCAAAACTTTTTTTTTCTCGTTTTTGAGGCCACCTAGCCCGACGAAGCGGCCAAAACGTCGCGTATGGTGGCCGGGACGTGGTGCATCGCGAATTCTCGGGTTCGCCGGCCGAGTCAACGCAAATCCGCACCGCCCGGGGATGTAGGGCCCGGATGGCAGCCTCTCTAGCATTATTTTTTTTCTCGATCGCGCCATCTCGTTCAACACTCTCCGATCGAGCCGTTTACGATGCGGGATCATGGGTCCCGCTTGTCATCCTCTATGAACCAAATTTCTTTCTTTTCTTGGATTTTTTGACACCACGATTTACGGCTACTTCCTTTTTCTTTTGATCCCTTGCCGCCTTGGAAACGTTGAGACCGCTGCTTGCTAAATGGGACCCGCATGTCATCCTCTATGTGCAATCAACTTTCTTTTCTTGGAGTTTTTTTGGCACCTCAAATTTGGTCACTTGCCTTTTTCTTTCGATCCCCTGCCGCCTCTCAAACGGTGATACCGCTGCTGCTATCTGGGACCCGCATGTCATCCTCTATGTACTATAAAACTTTCTTTTCTTGAATTATTTTTGGCACCTCATATTTGGTCACTTACCTTTTTCTTTCGATCCCCTGCCGCCTCTCAAACGGTGATACCGCTGCTTGCTAAATGGGACCCGCATGTCATCCTCTATGTACTATAAAACTTTCTTTTCTTGGAGTTTTTTGGCACCTCAAATTTGGTCACTTGCCTTTTTCTTTCGATCCCCTGCCGCCTCTCAAACGGTGATACCGCTGCTGCTAAGCTGGGACCCGCATGTCATCCTCTATGTACTATAAAACTTTCTTTTCTTGAATTATTTTTGGCACCTCATATTTGGTCACTTACCTTTTTCTTTCGATCCCTGCCGCCTCTCAAACGGTGATACCGCTGCTTGCTAAATGGGACCCGCATGTCATCCTCTATGTACTATAAAACTTTCTTTTCTTGAATTATTTTTGGCTCCTCATATTTTTTCACTTGCCTTTTTCTTTCGATCCCCTGCCGCCTCTCAAACGGTGATACCACTGCTGCTAAATGGGACCCGCATGTCATCCTCTATGTACTATAAAACTTTCTTTTCTTGAATTATTTTTGGCTCCTCATATTTTTTCACTTGCCTTTTTCTTTCGATCCCCTGCTGCTTGATACGTCTCCGACGTATCGATAATTTCTTATGTTCTATGCCATATTATTGATGATACCTACATGTTTTATGCACACTTTATGTCATATTAGTGCATTTTACGGAACTAACCTATTAACAAGATGCCGAAGTGCCGGTTCACTGTTTTACTGCTGTTTTTGGTTTCAGAAATCCTAGTAACGAAATATTCTCGGAATTGGACGAAACGAAGACCCGGGGCCCTATTTTTCCACGGAGCTTCCGGAAGACCGAAGAACACACGAAGTGGGGCCACGAGGTGGCCAAACTATAGGGCGGCGCGGCCCAAGCCTGGCCGCGCCGACCTATGGCGTGGGCCCCTCGTCCGGCCCCCGACTCTGCCCTTCCGCCTACTTAAAGCCTCCGTCGCGAAACCCACGATGCGAAAAACCACGATACGGAAAACCTTGCGAGACGCCGTCGCCGCCGATCCCATCTCGGGGGATTACGGAGATCTCCTCCGGCACCCTGCCGGAGAGGGGATTCATCTCCCGGAGGACTCTACACCGCCATGGTCGCCTCCGGAGTGATGAGTGAGTAGTTCACCCCTGGACTATGGGTCCATAGCAGTAGCTAGATGGTTGTCTTCTCCTCATTGTGCTTCATTGTTGGATCTTGTGAGCTGCCTAACATGATCAAGATCATCTATCTGTAATTCTATATGTTGTGTTTGTCGGGATCCGATGGATAGAGAATACCATGTCATGTTAATTATCAAGTTATTATACATGTGTTGTTTATGATCTTGCATGCTCTCCGTTTCTAGTAGAGGCTCTGGCCAAGTTTTTACTTTTAACTCCAAGAGGGAGTACTTATGCTCGATAGTGGGTTCATGCCTGCATTGACACCGGGACGAGTGACGAGAAAGTTCTAAGGTTGTGTTGTGCTTGTTGCCACTAGGGATAAAACATTGGCGCTATGTCCGAGGATGTAGTTGTTGATTACATTACGCACCATACTTAATGCAATTGTCCGTTGCTTTAGCAACTTAATGCTGGAGGGGGTTCGGATGATAACTTTGAAGGTGGACTTTTTAGGCATAGATGCGGTTGGATGGCGGTCTATGTACTTTGTCGTAATGCCCAATTAAATCTCACTATACTTATCATGTCATGTATGTGCATTGTTATGCCCTCTCTATTTGTCAATTGCCCGACTGTAATTTGTTCACCCAACATGCTTTTATCTTATGGGAGAGACACCTCTAGTGAGCTGTGGACCCCGGTCCATTCTTTAATACTTGAAATACAAATCTGCTTGCAATACTTGTTTATACTATTTTCTCTGCAAACAATCATCTTCCACACAATACGGTTAATCCTTTGTTACGGCAAGCCGGTGAGATTGACAACCTCACTTGTTTCGTTGGGGCAAAGTACTTTGGTTGTGTTGTGCGGGTTCCACGTTGGCGCCGGAATCTCCGGTGTTGCGCCGCACTACATCCCGCCGCCATCAACCTTCAACGTGCTTCTTGGCTCCTCCTGGTTCGATAAACCTTGGTTTCTTTACGAGGGAAAACTTGCTGCTGTGCGCATCATACCTTCCTCTTGGGGTTGCCCAACGAACGTGTGAAATACACGCCATCAAGCTCTTTTTACGGCGCCGTTGCTGGGGAGATCAAGACACGCTGCAAGGGGAGTCTCCACTTCTCAATCTCTTTACCTTTGTTTTTGTCTTGCTTTATTTTATTTACTACTTTGTTTGCTGCACTTATATCAAAACACAAAAAAATTAGTTGCTAGCTTTACTTTATTTGTTATCTTGTTTGCTATATCGAAAACACAAAAAAAATTAGTTTACTTGCATTTACTTTACTTGATTCATCATGTTTCCTTTTAATTTTACCACAAAGAACATACCGGTAGGACAAGGGTCTATAATTGGGAGGAACAATATAGAAGAATTTTTCACCCATGTTAGTACCGTTGAAGATTTTGAAGATAGACACTTGGTAGAACTTGCTCCTACTTATGAAATTGCTGCTGCTTGCTTTAGTTCGCTTGTTGGAAACTAAATTTGTTAATCTAAATCCTATAATCCAACACATGTTTCTTACACTTGGTGATATGGAAGAGGGGGAAAAGAAAGATTTTGTTTTAGAAACCCTTCTTAGAGAATTTGGTGGTCTAGCAAGAGAAGCTAGAAAGGTCTTTGCTAAATTTAATATGCTTGGTTCTCATACTAATTTTGTTGGTCTCCTTGAAAAGATGGACATGGATAGAATAAGATACACTAATAATATTAATGATGGTGGGGAGATCAAAGCACCCATACCATGTAAACTCCTAGCTATGAATGATGCACTAGAACATAACTATGCTTGGCTTGTTCCTGAAAATTTGTTTGATGAGAGTAGCAAGCCCAAGACTAATGAAAAGGGAGACGCTGAAACTTATGTATCCAATATACTATGCATGGTTGAGAAAACTCCAAACCCCGCTGTAGGTGCACCACCCTTCGATAATACTTGAGTTACACTTTCGCGCCTAGGCTGAAAGGCGTTAAAGAAAGCGCTTATGGGAGACAACCCATGTTTTTACTCCAGTATTTTTGTTTTATATTTGTGTCTTGGAAGTTGTTTACTACTGTAGCAACCTCTCCTTATCTTAGTTTTATGTTTTGTTGTGCCAAGTAAAGTCTTTGATAGAAAAGTAAGTACTAGATTTGGATTACTGCGCAGTTCCAGATTTCTTTGCTTGTCACGAATCTGGGTCTATCTCCCTGTAGGTAGCTCAGAAAATTACGCCAATTTACGAGCATGATCCTCAGATATGTACGCAACTTTCATTCAATTTGAGCATTTTCGTTTGAGCAAGTCTGGTGGCCTAATAAAATCCATCTTTACGGACTGTTCTGTTTTGACAGATTCTGTCTTTTATTTCGCATTGCCTCTTTTGCTATGTTGGATGAATTTCTTTGATCCACTAATGTCCAGTAGCTTTATGCAATGTCCAGAAGTGTTAAGAATGATTGTGTCACCTCTGAACATGTGAATTTTTATTATGCACTAACCCTCTAATGAGTTGTTTCGAGTTTGGTGTGGAGGAAGTTTTCAAGGATCAAGAGAGGAGTATGATGCAATATGATCAAGGAGAGTGAAAGCTCTAAGCTTGGGGATGCCCCGGTGGTTCACCCCTGCATATATTAAGAAGACTCAAGCGTCTAAGCTTGGGGATGCCCAAGGCATCCCCTTCTTCATCGACAACATTATCGGGTTCCTCCCCTGAAACTATATTTTTATTCGGCCACATCTTATGTACTTTGCTTGGAGCGTCGGTTTGTTTTTGTTTTTTGTTTTGTTTGAATAAAATGGATCCTAGCATTCACTTTATGGGAGAGAGACACGCTCCGCTGTTGCATATGGACAAATATGTCCTTAGGCTCTACTCATAGTATTCATGGCGAAGTTTCATTCTTCGTTAAATTGTTATATGGTTGGAATTGGAAAATGATACATGTAGTAACTCTAAAATGTCTTGGATAATTTGATACTTGGCAATTGTTGTGCTCATGTTTAAGCTCTTGCATCATATACTTTGCACCCATTAATGAAGAAATACTTAGAGCTTGCTAATTTGGTTTGCATATTTGGTTTCTCTAGAGTCTAGATAACATCTAGTATTGAGTTTTGAACAACAAGGAAGACGGTATGGAGTCTTATAATGTTTACCATATGACTTTTATGTGAGTTTTGCTTTGTACCGTTCATCCTTGTGTTTGTTTCAAATAACCTTGCTAGCCTAAACCTTGTATCGAGAGGGAATACTTCTCATGCATCCAAAATACTTGAGCCAACCACTATGCCATTTGTGTCCACCATACCTACCTACTACATGGTATTTATCCGCCATTCCAAAGTAAATTGCTTGAGTGCTACCTTTAAAATTCCATCATTCACCTTTGCAATATATAGCTCATGGGACAAATAGCTTAAAAACTATTGTGGTATTGAATATGTACTTATGCACTTTATCTCTTATTAAGTTGCTTGTTGAGCGATAACCATGTTTCAGGGACGCCATCAACTATTCTTTGTTGAATATCATGTGAGTTGCTATGCATGTCCGTCTTGTACGAAGCAAGAGAGATCTACCACCTTCATGGTTGGAGCATGCATATTGTTAGAGAAGAACTTTGGGCCGCTAACTAAAGCCATGATTCATGGTGGAAGTTTCAGTTTGGACATATATCCTCAATCTCATATGAGAATAATAATTGTTGCCACATGCTTATGCATTAAAGAGGAGTCCATTATCACGTTGTCCATGTTGTCCCGGTATGGATGTCTAAGTTGAGAATAATCAAAAGCGAGAAATCCAAAATGCGAGCTTTCTCCTTAGACCTTTGTACGGGCGGCATGGAGGTACCCCATTGTGACACTTGGTCAAAACATGTGCATTGCAAAGATCCGGTAGTCCAAGTTAATTAGGACAAGGTGCGGGCACTATTAGTATACTATGCATGAGACTTGCAACTTGTAAGATATAATGTACATAACTCATATGCTTTATTACTACCGTTGACAAAATTGTTTCATGTTTTCAAAATAAAAGCTCTAGCACAAATATAGCAATCGATGCTTTCCTCTTTGAAGGACCATTCTCTTTACTTTTATGTTGAGTCGGTTCACCTATTTCTCTCCACCTCAAGAAGCAAACACTTGTGTGAACCGTGCATTGATTCCTACATACTTGCATATTGTACTTGTTATATTACTCTATGTTGACAATTATCCATGAGATATACATGTTACAAGTTGAAAGCAACCGCTGAAACTTAATCTTCCTTTGTGTTGCTTCAATACCTTTACTTTGATTTATTGCTTTATGAGTTAACTCTTATGCAAGACTTATTAATACTTGTCTTGAAGTACTATTCATGAAAAGTCTTTGCTATATGATTCACTTGTTTACTCATGTCATCACCATTGTTTTGATCGCTGCATCCACTACATATGTTTACAAATAGTATGATCAAGGTTATGATGGCATATCACTTCAGAAATTATCTTTGTTATCGTTTTACCTGCTCGGGACGAGCGAGAACTAAGCTTGGGGATGCTTGATACGTCTCCGACGTATCGATAATTTCTTATGTTCTATGCCATATTATTGATGATACCTACATGTTTTATGCACACTTTATGTCATATTCGTGCATTTTACGGAACTAACCTATTAACAAGATGCCGAAGTGCCGGTTCTGTTTTCTGCTGTTTTTGGTTTCAGAAATCCTAGTAACGAAATATTCTCGGAATTGGACGAAACGAAGACCCGGGGCCCTATTTTTCCACGGAGCTTCCGGAAGACCGAAGAACACACGAAGTGGGGCCACGAGGTGGCCAAACCATAGGGCGGCGCGGCCCAAGCCGCGGCCGCGCCGACCTATGGTGTGGGCCCCTCGTCGGCCCCCGACTCTGCCCTTCCGCCTACTTAAAGCCTCCGTCGCGAAACCCACGATGCAAAAAACCACGATACGGAAAACCTTGCGAGACGCCGTCGCCGCCGATCCCATCTCGGGGGATTACGGAGATCTCCTCCGGCACCTGCCGGAGAGGGGATTCATCTCCCGGAGGACTCTACACCGCCATGGTCGCCTCCGGAGTGATGAGTGAGTAGTTCACCCCTGGACTATGGGTCCATAGCGGTAGCTAGATGGTTGTCTTCTCCTCATTGTGCTTCATTGTTGGATCTTGTGAGCTGCCTAACATGATCAAGATCATCTATCTGTAATTCTATATGTTGTGTTTGTCGGGATCCGATGGATAGAGAATACCATGTCATGTTAATTATCAAGTTATTATACATGTGTTGTTTATGATCTTGCATGCTCTCCGTTTCTAGTAGAGGCTCGGCCAAGTTTTTACTTTTAACTCCAAGAGGGAGTACTTATGCTCGATAGTGGGTTCATGCCTGCATTGACACCAGGACGATGTGACGAAAGTTCTAAGGTTGTGTTGTCTTGTTGCCACTAGGGATAAAACATTGGCGCTATGTCAGAGGATGTAGTTGTTGATTACATTACGCACCATACTTAATGCAATTGTCTGTTGTTTAGCAACTTAATGCTTGGAGGGGTTCGGATGATAACACTGAAGGTGGACTTTTTAGGCATAGATGCGGTTGGATGGCGGTCTATGTACTTTGTCGTAATGCCCAATTAAATCTCACTATACTTATCATGTCATGTATGTGCATTGTTATGCCCTCTCTATTTGTCAATTGCCCGACTGTAATTTGTTCACCCAACATGCTTTTATCTTATGGGAGAGACACCTCTAGTGAGCTGTGGACCCCGGTCCATTCTTTAATACTTGAAATACAAATCTGCTTGCAATACTTGTTTTTACTATTTTCTCTGCAAACAATCATCTTCCACACAATACGGTTAATCCTTTGTTACGGCAAGCCGGTGAGATTGACAACCTCACTTGTTTCGTTGGGGCAAAGTACTTTGGTTGTGTTGTGCGGGTTCCACGTTGGCGCCGGAATCTCCGGTGTTGCGCCGCACTACATCCCGCCGCCATCAACCTTCAACGTGCTTCTTGGCTCCTCCTGGTTCGATAAACCTTGGTTTCTTTCTGAGGGAAAACTTGCTGCTGTGCGCATCATACCTTCCTCTTGGGGTTGCCCAACGAACGTGTGAAATACACGCCATCACCGCCTCTCAAAGGGTGATACCGCTGCTGCTAAATGGGACCCGCATGTCATCCTCTATGTACTATAAAACTTTCTTTTCTTGAATTATTTTTGGCTCCTGATATTTTTTCACTTGCCTTTTTCTTTCGATCTCATGCCACGTTTGAAACGTTGAGGAACCTGCAGGCTCATGGGACCTGCATGTCATCCTCTATGTACTATAAAAGTTCATTTTCTTGGTTTTTTTTCACCCTCCGATTTTTGGCAATTTCTTTTATCTTTTGATCCCCTGCCGCCTCTCAAACGGTGATACGTGCTATGCTAAATGGGACCCGCATGTCATCCTCTATGTACTATAAAACTTTCTTTTCTTGAATTATTTTTGGCTCCTCATATTTGGTCACTTGCCATTTTCTTTCGATCTCATGCCACGTTTGAAACGTTGAGGAACCTGCTGGCTCATGGGACCCGCAAGTCATCCTCTATGTGCTATAAAAGTTTATTTTCTTTATGTTTTGTTCACCCTACGATTTTTGGCTATTTCCTTTTTCTTTTGATCCCTGCCTCCTTGGAAACGTTGGGTAAGCTGTGACTCATGGGACCCGCATGTCATCCTCTATGTACAATCAACTTTCTTTTTCTTTTGATCTCAAGCCGCATTTGAAACGTTGAGACCGCTGCTTGCTAAATGGGACCCGCATGTCATCCTCTACGTACAATAAAGTTTCTTTTCTTGGATTATCTTTGGCTCTGATATTTTGTCACTTGCCTTTGTCTTTCGATCTCATGCCGCCTTTGAAACGTTGAGTAAGCTGCGGCTCATGGGTCCGCATGTCATTGATACGTCTCCGACGTATCGATAATTTCTTATGTTCTATGCCATATTATTGATGATACCTACATGTTTTATGCACACTTTATGTCATATTCGTGCATTTTACGGAACTAACCTATTAACAAGATGCCGAAGTGCCAGTCCTGTTTTCTGCTGTTTTTGGTTTCAGAAATCCTAGTAACGAAATATTCTCGGAATTGGACGAAACGAAGACCCAGGGCCCTATTTTTCCACGGAGCTTCCAGAAGACCGAAGAACACACGAAGTGGGGCCACGAGGTGGCCAGACCATAGGGCGGCGCGGCCCAAGCCCTGGCCGCGCCGACCTATAGTGTGGGCCCCTCGTGCCGCCCCTTGACCTGCCCTTCCGCCTACTTAAAGCCTCCGTCGCGAAACCCCTGATGCGAAAAACCACGATACGGAAAACCTTACGAGACGCCGTCGCCGCCGATCCCATCTCGGGGGATTCACGGAGATCTCCTCCGGCACCCTGCCGGAGAGGGGATTCATCTCCCGGAGGACTCTACACCGCCATGGTCGCCTCCGGAGTGATGAGTGAGTAGTTCACCCCTGGACTATGGGTCCATAGCAGTAGCTAGATGGTTGTCTTCTCCTCATTGTGCTTCATTGTTGGATCTTGTGAGCTGCCTAACATGATCAAGATCATCTATACGTAATTCTATATGTTGTGTTTGTCGGGATCCGATGGATAGAGAATACCATGTCATGTTAATTATCAAGTTATTATACATGTGTTGTTTATGATCTTGCATGCTCTCCGTTTCTAGTAGAGGCTACGGCCAAGTTTTTACTTTTAACTCCAAGAGGGAGTACTTATGCTCGATAGTGGGTTCATGCCGCATTGACACACGGGACGGTGACGAGAAAGTTCTAAGGTTGTGTTGTCTTGTTGCCACTAGGGATAAAACATTGGCGCTATGTCAGAGGATGTAGTTGTTGATTACATTACGCACCATACTTAATGCAATTGTACGTTGTTTAGCAACTTAATGCTTGGAGGGGTTCGGATGATAACTTTGAAGGTGGACTTTTTAGGCATAGATGCGGTTGGATGGCGGTCTATGTACTTTGTCGTAATGCCCAATTAAATCTCACTATACTTATCATGTCATGTATGTGCATTGTTATGCCCTCTCTATTTGTCAATTGCCCGACTGTAATTTGTTCACCCAACATGCTTTTATCTTATGGGAGAGACACCTCTAGTGAGCTGTGGACCCCGGTCCATTCTTTAATACTGAAATACAAATCTGCTGCAATACTTGTTTTTACTGTTTTCTCTGCAAACAATCATCTTCCACACAATACGGTTAATCCTTTGTTACGGCAAGCCGGTGAGATTGACAACCTCACTTGTTTCGTTGGGGCAAAGTACTTTGGTTGTGTTGTGCGGGTTCCACGTTGGCGCCGGAATCTACGGTGTTGCGCCGCACTACATCCCGCCGCCATCAACCTTCAACGTGCTTCTTGGCTCCTCCTGGTTCGATAAACCTTGGTTTCTTTACGAGGGAAAACTTGCTGCTGTGCGCATCATACCTTCCTCTTGGGGTTGCCCAACGAACGTGTGAAATACACGCCATCAAGCTCTTTTACGGCGCCGTTGCCGTGGAGATCAAGACACGCTGCAAGGGGAGTCTCCACTTCTCAATCTCTTTACTTTGTTTTTGTCTTGCTTTATTTTATTTACTACTTTGTTTGCTGCATTATATCAAAACACAAAAAAATTAGTTGCTAGCTTTACTTTATTTCTTGTCTTGTTTGCTATATCAAAAACACAAAAAAATTAGTTTACTTGCATTTACTTTACTTGATTCATCATGTTTCCTTTTAATTTTACCACAAAGAACATACCGGTAGGACAAGGGTCTATAATTGGGAGGAACAATATAGAAGAATTTTTCACCCATGTTAGTACCATTGAAGATTTTGAAGATAGACACTTGGTAGACCTTGCTCCCACTTATGAAATTGCTTCTTGCTTGCTTTAGTTCGCTCGTTGGAAACTAAATTTGTTAATCTCAATCCTATAATCCAACACATGTTTCTTACACTTGGTGATATGGAAGAGGGGAAAAGAAAGATTTTGTTTTAGAAACCCTTCTTAGAGAATTTGGTGGTCTAGCAAGAGAAGCTAGAAAGGTCTTTGCTAAATTTAATATGCTTGGTTCTCATACTAATTTTGTTAGTCTCCTTGAAAAGATGGACATGGATAGAATAAGATACACTAATAATATTAATGATGGTGGGGAGATCAAAGCACCCATACCATGTAAACTCCTAGCTATGAATGATGCACTAGAACATAACTATGCTTGGCTTGTTCCTGAAAATTTGTTTGATGAGAGTAGCAAGCCCAAGACTAATGAAAAGGGAGACGCTGAAACTTATGTATCCAATATACTATGCATGGTTGAGAAAACTCCAAACCCCGCTGTAGGTGCACCACCCTTCGATAACACTTGAGATACACTTTACGCGCCTAGGCTGAAGGCGTTAAAAAAGCGCTTATGGGAGACAACCCATGTTTTTACTACAGTATCTTTGTTTTATATTTGTGTCTTGGAAGTTGTTTACTACTGTAGCAACCTCTCCTTATCTTAGTTTTGATGTTTTGTTGTGCCAAGTAAAGTCTTTGATAGAAAAGTAAGTACTAGATTTGGATTACTGCGCGAGTTCCAGATTTCTTTGCTGTCACGAATCTGGGTCTATCTCCCTGTAGGTAGCTCAGAAAATTACGCCAATTTACGAGCATGATCCTCAGATATGTACGCAACTTTCATTCAATTTGAGCATTTTCGTTTGAGCAAGTCTGGTGGCCTAATAAAATCCATCTTTACGGACTGTTCTGTTTTGACAGATTCTGTCTTTTATTTCGCATTGCCTCTTTTGCTATGTTGGATGAATTTCTTTGATCCATTAATGTCCGGTAGCTTTATGCAATGTCCAGAAGTGTTAAGAATGATTGTGTCACCTCTGAACATGTGAATTTTTATTATGCACTAACCCTCTAATGAGTTGTTTCGAGTTTGGTGTGGAGGAAGTTTTCAAGGATCAAGAGAGGAGTATGATGCAATATGATCAAGGAGAGTGAAAGCTCTAAGCTTGGGGATGCCCCGGTGGTTCACCCCTGCATATATTAAGAAGACTCAAGCGTCTAAGCTTGGGGATGCCCAAGGCATCCCCTTCTTCATCGACAACATTATCGGGTTCCTCCCCTGAAACTATATTTTTATTCGGCCACATCTTATGTACTTTGCTTGGAGCGTCGGTTTGTTTTTGTTTTTTGTTTTGTTTGAATAAAATGGATCCTAGCATTCACTTTATGGGAGAGAGACACGCTCCGCTGTTGCATATGGACAAATATGTCCTTAGGCTCTACTCATAGTATTCATGGCGAAGTTTCTTCTTCGTTAAATTGTTATATGGTTGGAATTGGAAAATGATACATGTAGTAACTCTAAAATGTCTTGGATAATTTGATACTTGGCAATTGTTGTGCTCATGTTTAAGCTCTTGCATCATATACTTTGCACCCATTAATGAAGAAATACTTAGAGCTTGCTAATTTGGTTTGCATATTTGGTTTCTCTAGAGTCTAGATAACATCTAGTATTGAGTTTTGAACAACAAGGAAGACGGTATGGAGTCTTATAATGTTTACCATATGTCTTTTATGTGAGTTTTGCTGTACCGTTCATCCTTGTGTTTGTTTCAAATAACCTTGCTAGCCTAAACCTTGTATCGAGAGGGAATACTTCTCATGCATCCAAAATACTTGAGCCAACCACTATGCCATTTGTGTCCACCATACCTACCTACTACATGGTATTTATCCGCCATTCCAAAGTAAATTGCTTGAGTGCTACCTTTAAAATTCCATCATTCACCTTTGCAATATATAGCTCATGGGACAAATAGCTTAAAAACTATTGTGGTATTGAATATGTACTTATGCACTTTATCTCTTATTAAGTTGCTTGTTGAGCGATAACCATGTTTACGGGGACGCCATCAACTATTCTTTGTTGGATATCATGTGAGTTGCTATGCATGTCCGTCTTGTACGAAGCAAGAGAGATCTACCACCTTCATGGTTGGAGCATGCATATTGTTAGAGAAGAACTTTGGGCCGCTAACTAAAGCCATGATTCATGGTGGAAGTTTCGGTTTGGACATATATCCTCAATCTCATATGAGAATAATAATTGTTGCCACATGCTTATGCATTAAAGAGGAGTCCATTATCATGTTGTCCATGTTGTCCCGGTATGGATGTCTAAGTTGAGAATAATCAAAAGCGAGAAATCCAAAATGCGAGCTTTCTCCTTAGACCTTTGTACAGGCGGCATGGAGGTACCCCATTGTGACACTTGGTCAAAACATGTGCATTGCAAAGATCCGGTAGTCCAAGTTAATTAGGACAAGGTGCGGGCACTATTAGTATACTATGCATGAGACTTGCAACTTGTAAGATATAACTTTCATAACTCATATGCTTTATTACTACCGTTGACAAAATTGTTTCATGTTTTCAAAATAAAAGCTCTAGCACAAATATAGCAATCGATGCTTTCCTCTTTGAAGGACCATTCTCTTTACTTTTATGTTGAGTCAGTTCACCTATTTCTCTCCACCTCAAGAAGCAAACACTTGTGTGAACCGTGCATTGATTCCTACATACTTGCATATTGTACTTGTTATATTACTCTATGTTGACAATTATCCATGAGATATACATGTTACAAGTTGAAAGCAACCGCTGAAACTTAATCTTCCTTTGTGTTGCTTCAATACCTTTACTTTGATTTATTGCTTTATGAGTTAACTCTTATGCAAGACTTATTAATACTTGTCTTGAAGTACTATTCATGAAAAGTCTTTGCTTTATGATTCACTTGTTTACTCATGTCATCACCATTGTTTTGATCGCTGCATCCACTACATATGTTTACAAATAGTATGATCAAGGTTATGATGGCATATCACTTCAGAAATTATCTTTGTTATCGTTTTACACGCTCGGGACGAGCGAGAACTAAGCTTGGGGATGCTTGATACGTCTCCGACGTATCGATAATTTCTTATGTTCTATGCCATATTATTGATGATACCTACATGTTTTATGCACACTTTATGTCATATTCGTGCATTTTACGGAACTAACCTATTAACAAGATGCCGAAGTGCCGGTTCTTGTTTTACTGCTGTTTTTGGTTTCGAAATCCTAGTAACGAAATATTCTCGGAATTGGACGAAACGAAGACCCGGGGCCCTATTTTTCCACGGAGCTTCCGGAAGACCGAAGAACACACGAAGTGGGGCCACGAGGTGGCCGAACCATAGGGCGGCGCGGCCCAAGCCCGGCCGCGCCGACCTGTAGTGTGGGCCCCTCGTGCGGCCCCTTGACTCTGCCCTTCCGCCTACTTAAAGCCTCCGTCGCGAAACCCCCGAGGCGAAAAACCACGATACGGAAAACCTTGCGAGACGCCGTCGCCGCCGATCCCATCTCGGGGGATTACGGAGATCTCCTCCGGCACCCTGCCGGAGAGGGGATTCATCTCCCGGAGGACTCTACACCGCCATGGTCGCCTCCGGAGTGATGAGTGAGTAGTTCACCCCTGGACTATGGGTCCATAGCGGTAGCTAGATGGTTGTCTTCTCCTCATTGTGCTTCATTGTTGGATCTTGTGAGCTGCCTAACATGATCAAGATCATCTATCTGTAATTCTATATGTTGTGTTTGTCGGGATCCGATGGATAGAGAATACCATGTCATGTTAATTATCAAGTTATTATACATGTGTTGTTTATGATCTTGCATGCTCTCCGTTTCTAGTAGAGGCTGTGGCCAAGTTTTTACTTTTAACTCCAAGAGGGAGTACTTATGCTCGATAGTGGGTTCATGCCGCATTGACACCAGGACGATGACGAGAAAGTTCTAAGGTTGTGTTGTCTTTGTTGCCACTAGGGATAAAACATTGGCGCTATGTCCGAGGATGTAGTTGTTGATTACATTACGCACCATACTTAATGCAATTGTCTGTTGTTTAGCAACTTAATGCTGGAGGGGTTCGGATGATAACTCTGAAGGTGGACTTTTTAGGCATAGATGCGGTTGGATGGCGGTCTATGTACTTTGTCGTAATGCCCAATTAAATCTCACTATACTTATCATGTCATGTATGTGCATTGTTATGCCCTCTCTATTTGTCAATTGCCCGATTGTAATTTGTTCACCCAACATGCTTTTATCTTATGGGAGAGACACCTCTAGTGAGCTGTGGACCCCGGTCCATTCTTTAATCTTGAAATACAAATCTGCTGCAATACTTGTTTTTACTATTTTCTCTGCAAACAATCATCTTCCACACAATACGGTTAATCCTTTGTTACAGCAAGCCGGTGAGATTGACAACCTCAGCTTGTTTCGTTGGGGCAAAGTACTTTGGTTGTGTTGTGCGGGTTCCACGTTGGCGCCGGAATCTCCGGTGTTGCGCCGCACTACATCCCGCCGCCATCAACCTTCAACGTGCTTCTTGGCTCCTCCTGGTTCGATAAACCTTGGTTTCTTTCTGAGGGAAAACTTGCTGCTGTGCGCATCATACCTTCCTCTTGGGGTTGCCCAACGAACGTGTGAAATACACGCCATCAGTCATCCTCTACGAACAATAAAAGTTTCCTTTCTTGGAGTTATTTTTCACCCCTAATTTCTGGCTATTTGCCTTTTTCTTTTGATCTCCTGCCCCCTCTGAAACGATGAGGACGCTGTTGGCAGGTCGGTTCCACATGTCATCCTCTATGAACAATAAAATTTTCCTTTGATGGATTTATTTTGAACCCCTAATTAATTTCTCGGATAT
>NC_061510.1:180838092-180880746 GCF_022539505.1 Lolium rigidum
ATATAGTGACTCAATCACAAGCATAAAATCATTCACAAGATATTTAGTAACAAAAGCCACTTGGCCATCCAAAAATAAATCACATGAGAGGATAATACCAAAGCCACACATAGGATGAAAATATCTACATAGCTTGCATCCTAAGCAATGCCACCTCATGCTTAAAGGATTGCTATGGATGAGAGCATGACAACCAAGCACCTTACTCATCAAATTAAAACAAGAGTCATCCACCTATGTGTCAAGATATTAGAGCATGCCCAAGCCTATAAAAGGAGTCTCACACTTCATTCATCCCATCATCTTGCACCATGATGCAAGAAAACCAACACATTGAGACACTCCATAAAATAGTTAGGATCAAGATGAAGCAGCTAGGAGGTGGAGGCATGCCACAAGATGCAGGTTTATCGAATTCCTGAAGAACAAGCTACGTAAGATAGCAAGGTAGAATTCTTAGGAAGACCACATGCTCGTAAAATCATATCATCATTCCTTGAGTAGAACCTTAGATTATAATCCAAGTCCTTGTGGAGTGAGAGGGGTAATTAGTATAACCATATCCAAATACTTTTAGTAATACCTTAGGAAGCCAAACCTTTGATCATCACAAAATGGTAGTGATCATAAACCATAAGAACTAAAGTAAAAGATATAAGCACATAAGAAAAGCTTAGAATTAAAGCCTATAAATTATATGGTGAGAAACCATTCATCATTATAACCAAAGTTAACTATAAAAAGAACTATAACCAATGTAGTTACTTTAATGACAAATTAAGGTTAATAATAGAAGTTAATTGGTAGAAGATCAAACCAATTCCCAAATCCTTAATAATTAGAGAAGCACATAAACAATTAAGCAAGTAATCATCTTATCATGGTTAGGGGAGACTAAACCCTACCAAATACAATATGGTGCCATCTCATTCCTACAACCTAGAATTAAACCTCAACCCTAGTTTATGTATCACTATGGTGATCATAATATAAACCAGGCCATAATTGAGATTCAAACCAATTGCCATTAGGTGAATATGATTAAAACCCTAGAATTGCTCACTAGTTAAATCTTATACCTCACTTATCAAACATAAGAACACCAAGTGCTTAAACCAATAATTAAAATCATGAGTGGTGATCAACCACTTATCATTATAACCCAGACCAAACCATGATGAGAGTAATGTCCACTCTAGGGAATTCAAGGTGTTATTAAATATGATCCTAGTGCCAACTCTGAAATATGGTTGTAATAGAAAATATAAAACCCTAACAGATGATGCTCACATAAAATCATATGTGAACAATCAACTTCTTAAATAAGATAACAAGTCCTAATGATAAACTCTAAAATACCTAGAGCTGGACATACCAACTCTAATACTTCAAACAGATTGATCCACAAGAAAAACATAAAAATAAAATGAGGATATAAATTCATGCTCATTTGCTATTTTGAATAAAACACAAGTATGTAATATAATGCTTTATAAAATACTTGTTTCAAATGGATTATGGGTGTAATAGTCATTTCACAACATCCAAATGGAATTAACATAATGGAGAAACCTGCAAAATAACAGAATTCATATAGGAATTCAAATGGGCAAATACAAAACAGAAAAATAAAACAGAAAAGGAAAATGGGAGAAAATAACTTACCGAGCTTACCCGGCCGTGGCAACCCACCAAGCAACCCAACTGCCTCAGCCCATTAGCACAGCCCAAGCACGGCCCAAACAACCCACTTACCCCTTCGCGAAGATAAGATCGAAGACAACGTCTTCGTCTTCGTCTTCGCACCGTCGACGCACGGAGCTCGCCACCGAGCCGAACGACGCCACGTCCCGCGTCCCCGCCGCCGATATTGACCGCCAGCGCACGAGGAGGAAGCTATAAAACGCATCGAAGCCCACCATTTTTCCTCCTTTCGTCTCAATCGCCCAGAACACCAAAACCCTAGCTCGCCGGTGACAAACTCGCCCCGGCGATTCCGACCACCCCAGGGTTCGCCGTTGAGCTCGGGAGGAGCGCCTCAATGTCCTCGTCCATCTGGTAAATTGGCGCGTCAGAGGGAGCTCGGAGGAGAGCGAATTCGACCGTTCCCTTCCGTGGTTCTGCGGAGGAAATGGCGACCGCCGCGTTGATTCCGCCTCCAATCGACACCGGCGACCCTACAGGAAGCCTCCAGGTGACCTTGCGCATTTCGTGAGCATCTTATTAAGCTCTAAATCATGCCGTAGCACCCCTGTCACCATTAACCATCATCCGCCGCCGCTGAACCTCACCGTCCGCCGTGCTCCGGTGACCATTCCCGAGCGGCGCTGGTCACCGCAGATTCGTCTCGTTCTTCCGATTCCACCGAGCACGCGCACGCCCTCGCGAGACCACGGGATCGCCGGCGCCGTCCACCACTGGTCGCCGGTGGTGGCCATGGTTGCCACGTCGCAGCCACCGTGGCAGCCAACGTGGCCACAACCCCACTGGTCAGTGACTAGTTAGGTAGAGTTACCGGGTAACTCTAGTAATTCCATTTAAATTAAATTCCAGATAATACTGCAACTTCAAATAATTCTAGAAAAATCATATTAACTCAGAAAAATAAAAATAAGACATCAAAATTCTTATAAAAGTAAATTCTATTTAATAAAAATATAATATGAAATCTTTATTTTTAATAAAAATTTAATTGTTTAATACTTGTTATTTAAAGCCTTTAATTTTAATTCTAAATACAATTAAAATTCAGAAATTAAGAAAACATTTATAAAATAAATAAAACCAGTAAGTAAATAAAGAAAACATGAAAACTAATTTTCTTTATTTATTATTTTGTTAAATCCTTATTAGAAGGATTTAAACCCTAATTAATTATTATCTTAATTATCAATTATTTAAAAAAATGCCTAATTCAATATTATTCTTATTTCAAAGTTATTAATAACTTCAAATTTTCAAATGAAGTTATTAATCCAAGAGCTAATTGACAATTAGGAAACCCTAAGTACCATATTGAATTAAGAACACAAACCCATAATTTTATATGGGATACTAAAACCCTAATTCAATTATGCACCAAACCCTAGCTCCACTAATCCAATTGAACCTTAAATTGTTTCTAACCTAACCCTAGGATAGAACATGGAATCATGTTACTTAATTATCATCGAGCCATGTTTAGCAACTAAAGACATATCTATATCCACATAAAATGTAGAACCCTATTACTACCAATTTAGCATTCCATGTATGCATACCATTAAACCAAGTTGATCAAGTAGGATCAAACCTAGTCCCTATCACCAAGGATATAATCCTTTATGAACCTTAATTAGCATCACATCCTTGTGATGAACCATAATAGCAACCATACCCAACATTGTGCATCATATACTATACACACTAAACCCTACTAGTGTGAGATATTTACGAACCAACTTATTTAGGAACCAAGTGTTCATTACCTAGTGAAATCACTAGTAAACCCTAGACAACCCAACTCTAATTGAGATACTTCTTATTAGTTAAGAAGTATGTTCTTCAAAAGTTATCCTTTTGAAGAAAATATAGAATAATCATCAACTATACCTAACGAGATTTATAAACCCTAGCCAGCTATCATCAGCAAGGTATACCAACCTTGATAGCACCTATGTATAATAAATTGCTTATGATATGTTTCACCGAAACCTTATAATCTCTAGCTATTGTGCTTCCAACCTTGTTAAGATCCACCTAATACCTACTCAAGAACTAGTTGAAACCCATAATAAACCATAGAACTCCATTACCCCGATTATTATACTTGTTCTTTATTAAAGAAATTGTTCTTCAAAAGTTAATCTTTTGAAGTATATAATAATCAACCATTAACCATGACATATAGTGCTAAAACCAATCACTGTTCATTACATGTTAGGATTATACAAAATGTTATTGTTGTGTGCTATTAATGCTATTGTTATAATATGTTGCAACACCTCGTTTATGATACCATGTAACCACACCCGAATAAGAACCTTGTTTGTAAATCACTCTAAAAGTGCAACACACCCCGAACTAATCATTACCACTCACTAATCCTAAATCATCGGGGTTAGGTCACGCTTAGAGCGATTGCATCTCATATTTATGCATTATTGCATCCTTGCCAATCTTTTAAACATCGTCCTTACCGGACGATGATGCTATTTCAGAATTTGGAGTTATTGCGTATCGAAGACCTTGCCTGCATAATCTTGCAGTCAAGAAAGGCAAGTTCATCACTTGCTCATGTCATTTGAGTACTTTTATCAAATTACTTGCAAAGTACTATGGTTATCACGATTGCATAAAAACCAAAACCACTACTTTCATAACTATGAATATGACTATGTGGTGGGCAATGGAACCATGGATTGTGTTGATATGGTGGAGGTTCCATTGCACGGGTTTATATCCATCTAGGATTAAACAACAAATGTCGCCAGTGATTCTTGTGCCGTAATACCCGTGTTAACCATAAGATCCGGAGTGGGACGGAGTAGTCAAAAGTGTTTCCACCTCTCGTTCATCAACGGATGCGCTTTACCGTAGACACTTGTATCCGTCGGCGGCAAGCGGTTGGCTGGGGAAGCCTTAAGTCCCCACGGCATAGTCCGTAGACACTTGTCGCTCGAAGTGCAAGCGGTTGGTTGGGGAGGCCTTAAGTCCCCACGGTATTGCGGTCTATGATGGGTTGCAGCCACCGGCGAAGGAGTTTGGTTAACGAGTCCCAAACCGTTGTCGTGGTCGGGGTCCACCCGTGAGTGGGAATAATGGGACCGGCGAGGACCCAGGGTCGGGGCATGCAACAAAGGGTGGGTGTTCGAGGTAGCGGAGGAACATGTTTGGCTAGACCTTATACCGGGCCTCACACCATAGGAAGTGTGGACGGGAAGATCACCCGGTTGGCACCAAGGTTAAGATCTCTTATGGGTAAAGCAACACACCTCTGCAGAGTGTAAAGAACCGTGACCTGTCACTCCTTGTTCCGGGATATGGAACTCGCGAACGCGGCCGGAAAGGAGCTCCATGAAGTTCTAGTAAACCGGTGAAGGCCGACGGACATAGTTCTTCCGAATAAAAGCAACCTTTTGAAGAAATGGTTATGAAAACTTGCATTGGTATTAGACTTTCTGGTCTAATGCCGTAGCTAGTGCACTAAACACCTCTTTCCTATAATGAACTTGTTGAGTACGCTCGTACTCATCCCACTCTTAAATCCCCTGCTTAGATATGGAGGCATCGAAGGAGGATCTACAGTGCAACTCCAAGACCGAGGAGTCAATAACTACTTCAAGGGACAGGACTCGTTAGAGGAGTCGATACCACATCCAACAAGAAGAAAACCTAGTTTAGCCATAGAAGGGAACTAGCTTCCTAAACCTAGCTCCTATTTAGCTAGAGTCTATTCTTAGCCTCTCGTAGTTAGTGAAATACTATACAAATAGAGTTCGTGATAAGACTAGACTACGAGTCGTTCTTCCGGAGTTTATTTGCAGCTTTCACCTCATTGTAAAGTAGGAGGTCGTGATGATCTTATGTAACGAGTCGATGTTGTAATTCTATAGACATGCCTTGGACCCGCATATGTTTCGTTGTACCACTCGAGCGATATAATACCCGTGGAACTGTGTTTCATTGGTGTTATATCGGACTTGCATACTACACCATGCGGTGGTATGCCGGGTCACCACAGCTTGGTATCGGAGCAAATGCTTTGACCCTAGGATTAAAACCCTTTAAAGGAGACCTATAGGATTGGTAGTGTCTATAGGAAGTTGTCCTAGGTAAACCAAATATTTCTTATGACTTGAGATGGATATTCACTTGAGAATAATCCCGACACACTTGAGTCAACATTTCTTACCTATCTTTCCTATGTAAAGTTACTAATCCTAAACATGTAGCACATCAATAAGTCCTTAAAACAATAGATGAGTAGATCACAGTTGGTATACAATACATGGTAGTCCAAAGAGAGGATACAACCATAAGGAAGCTATCCTATTGGAAGATGTGTACCAACATATGTTATGATTAAGTAAGAATTATCCAGATCTGTAATAGGAGTAATATTAAGTGATAAAGATAAGTATATAAGAAAGATATTCTGCTAGAAGGTGTGTACCAAGACAGGTAATGGGTAAGTAAAAATTTATCTAGACATATGAAACAATTGATAGTAAGTGATAACTATGAGTCATATGAGGTAGTATAGACCATGATGAGTCAATCATGGGAAATAAGGAAGAGTGATAGGAATAATATATGTATACTTACATGATAGAGTAGCTAATCATATATGATTCACCTGAGAATCATTATGTGATGGAATAGAACATCATAAATACTTAGAAGAAGTACAATAAGAAGTCAGACAATAGTGCAAGAACTGTGTCAAGAACATTAGGTCCATAGCCTTACGATACAATAACTTGGAAGTATAGGAGCTATATTCCAATAGTTATGTGTCTAGAATAGTGATGTTAGAACCTAGACATATCATGTGAAATAGTCCTCAACAAAATGGAAGTTAAGTAGTACTTCCAGAGAAAATTAGAATAACTTTAGCTATCCTAGCCTAATTTGTTTCAAGTTTATCTCATTGTAAATGTGCAATTAAGGTAAAGGTTGAGACAAATAGTAGAATTCCCTATATTCGTGCTAAGTATCACGATATAAACCTATATTATGTGGTGTTCTATACTACACATCAGAGCCTGATGTTTAGAGATGTCTTACTCAATAATCATATTCAGGCTTATGATGATGTGTACTATAAGCACAAAGCTGAATCTTCTTGGATTTTATTTGATTTTCATTGTTTGACTAGATCAATACATGAAGTTTGACTTTGATATGCAAATGCATGTTGCTATATCAAGATCTTACTTGGTGCTATAGATCTAGAGGGTAATGGTATTCGTGTGAGGAAGTGACGAATTCTGAAGATTGTGAAGACAAGAGGAAGATTCATTAAAAAGAAGGAAGCAAAATTGTGGGAAGCAACCACAATACTCTGAAGGAAGTACAATCAGAAACTCATGCTTACCTCAACAGAGGAGTACTTTAGTACGAAAGAAGCATGAAGGTGAGAAATATAATGATTATGGTGAAGCTGAAGCAGATCCATAGTTAAATATAGAAGAGGGAATGCATGGGAAATCACTTAGGATACTATAATCATAGTGTCAACTAGTGGTTTTCTTGCAAAATAAACCCTGAAGGAAGGAAGATAACCTATCAAAACATAGCAGATATAAGAAGACCATAGTTGATATCAAAAGACCACAATTGGTATAGTATCAATACTGCGAGATAAAGTAGAAGATGTCTCGTCCAGTTGATCAGAACTTATAATAGAATCCATTTTAGATATCAAATAGCCACAGTTGGTATAATAACCACAGCTGGTATCAGTTGGTATTACAAATAGTCCACGATTTAATTAGTTGTAGCAAAAGTTTGTGAACAAATAAAAATCTTGTCAGCCAAATAGCTAGATCTATAAACATTTAGTCAAAGGATTCACCTTGGATATCCACAATTGGGTGGATACACCACAAAGATTCTTCGCAAAAAACTTAGAGGAATTTAAATCATAAACAAGACCTATACCAATATTCTAATCATCAGTCCAATTGTTGGAAGAAAAGAAGTTGAAGACCATAAGAAAACTCTAAGGGGTAGAGTAAACATTGAGTTGGATGTATAATAACTCAATATTTTGAGCAAGATAGTTGAAGAAGGTCTGAACTGAGAGGAAGTTCGATCTTATTTTCATAAGATTGTTGAACACTACTTTCAGAAGGATGTCAGACCAGAAGCCGAGGTTTATACCTCGAGGAAGTAAGAAGTGGATTATAACTTGAGCAAGTGAGTAATATTTACTCAGAAGTACGATAGCTCAAGTCAGCTAAGTTTAATGAAGTTGGACGAAGAAAATACCATAGACCAAATACAGCTCAAGAAGGCCAAAGACCGAAGGAGATTGATTATACCAAAACTAAAGTCTATTTGAATGATTCCTTTCATGGAACCTAAATAATCCAAAATAATTATAAGTATCAACTATAAACCATGATTGGATGGACTGAATGAGTCTAATCCATTCCTAGGGAAATAAATCATCATGATCATTTCCATGTTAAGTACCTTACTTAATACCATTATTGCAGTTTTGGTAGTAAGAGAAAACAAAGACCTATTTTATCAAATAGGAGAATGTTATCCGAATAGTCCTCAATTAAGACTGTCAGGACAAGAAGAAGTCCTAATCATTGAATCTTCAATGAGAAAGGAAACAAGCTCATAGAGTTGGAAGAGATCAATGAATCAAAGTAAGAACCATGGTTCGGAGACAAACCCTAATGGATTCCAGGAAGAATCTGGACAAGGGATATATTCAATTATATCCAGTGAGATCACTCTGGAGTTCTATAAAAGTTTAAGTCTGCATAAGTCAGAACCACACTTCGGAAACGGGAGAGAGTTCAAACTTCGAGGACGAAGTTTAGTTTAAGGGGTAGAGACTGTAATATCCCAGGTAATGGGGTTACAAAAATAGAGAAATTAGATGTGTGCATTGCATTCATGCATAGAAAATCTGGGGAATTTTCGCGCTTTAAAGTAAAACAGTCACAGTAAATCGAAGTTTCACTTGACCTTGGTGGAATTGAAGTAGCTCATCAAGTCAAGTGCTATAAACCTCAGTGTGATCTTTGTTAAAACCTTGTTTTGGGTAGAGATGATTTGATCTAAGGGGTTAGATCAAATGGAACTAAAACCAACACAATAACATACTAAACAAGGATCATCTACTTGATCTTATAAAAGATCATAACATGTATTCCTTGCCATAACATAAGAACATCTATTCAATTGGAAATCAAGTAACAATATAATGGAGAAAACATTCTTGACTTATCTCTTTCTTGTATTTAACAAATAAATATTCTTACCATGAACCTCATGGTATTTCTTGAACTAAACTCTTGAACTTAACACCAACAAAAGCTTATCATTAAACCCTAGAGATGGGAGAGGTATATAACCATCAAAGAGATAAGAAGCAAACTCTAAATTATTAATACTTAAAAGTTGAGCAACTACCTTGAGGCACAATTGAATTCACTTTAAAATTAAATACCAAATATAGCAAAACACAAGGACCTAAGTGCATAAAAACCACACATTCTTATTGCAATCATAACTTATTAAATATGTGCAATATCACAAAACTAAATTCGTTTACATTACGAATTATAGTTCAAACTATTTGAATAAAATAAAATATGAGTACTTTGAAACTCATATGATCATGCCTTGGTGAAATCAAACATTACCATTCAAAATTGGGGTATAATCGTTATCTTTGACATTTTGATCCCAATAATAATAAAAATACAATCACATATGATATAGTGACTCAATCACAAGCATAAAATCATTCACAAGATATTTAGTAACAAAAGCCACTTGGCCATCCAAAAATAAATCACATGAGAGGATAATACCAAAGCCACACATAGGATGAAAATATCTACATAGCTTGCATCCTAAGCAATGCCACCTCATGCTTAAAGGATTGCTATGGATGAGAGCATGACAACCAAGCACCTTACTCATCAAATTAAAACAAGAGTCATCCACCTATGTGTCAAGATATTAGAGCATGCCCAAGCCTATAAAAGGAGTCTCACACTTCATTCATCCCATCATCTTGCACCATGATGCAAGAAAACCAACACATTGAGACACTCCATAAAATAGTTAGGATCAAGATGAAGCAGCTAGGAGGTGGAGGCATGCCACAAGATGCAGGTTTATCAGAATTCCTGAAGAACAAGCTACAGAAGATAGCAAGGTAGAATTCTTAGGAAGACCACATGCTCAGAAAATCATATCATCATTCCTTGAGTAGAACCTTAGATTATAATCCAAGTCCTTGTGGAGTGAGAGGGGTAATTAGTATAACCATATCCAAATACTTTTAGTAATACCTTAGGAAGCCAAACCTTTGATCATCACAAAATGGTAGTGATCATAAACCATAAGAACTAAAGTAAAAGATATAAGCACATAAGAAAAGCTTAGAATTAAAGCCTATAAATTATATGGTGAGAAACCATTCATCATTATAACCAAAGTTAACTATAAAAAGAACTATAACCAATGTAGTTACTTTAATGATAAATTAAGGTTAATAATAGAAGTTAATTGGTAGAAGATCAAACCAATTCCCAAATCCTTAATAATTAGAGAAGCACATAAACAATTAAGCAAGTAATCATCTTATCATGGTTAGGGGAGACTAAACCCTACCAAATACAATATGGTGCCATCTCATTCCTACAACCTAGAATTAAACCTCAACCCTAGTTTATGTATCACTATGGTGATCATAATATAAACCAGGCCATAATTGAGATTCAAACCAATTGCCATTAGGTGAATATGATTAAAACCCTAGAATTGCTCACTAGTTAAATCTTATACCTCACTTATCAAACATAAGAACACCAAGTGCTTAAACCAATAATTAAAATCATGAGTGGTGATCAACCACTTATCATTATAACCTGAGACCAAACCATGATGAGAGTAATGTCCACTCTAGGGAATTCAAGGTGTTATTAAATATGATCCTAGTGCCAACTCTGAAATATGGTTGTAATAGAAAATATAAAACCCTAACAGATGATGCTCACATAAAATCATATGTGAACAATCAACTTCTTAAATAAGATAACAAGTCCTAATGATAAACTCTAAAATACCTAGAGCTGGACATACCAACTCTAATACTTCAAACAGATTGATCCACAAGAAAAACATAAAAATAAAATGAGGATATAAATTCATGCTCATTTGCTATTTTGAATAAAACACAAGTATGTAATATAATGCTTTATAAAATACTTGTTTCAAATGGATTATGGGTGTAATAGTCATTTCACAACATCCAAATGGAATTAACATAATGGAGAAACCTGCAAAATAACAGAATTCATATAGGAATTCAAATGGGCAAATACAAAACAGAAAAATAAAACAGAAAAGGAAAATGGGAGAAAATAACTTACCAGGCTTACCTGGCCGTGGCAACCCACCAGCAACCCAACTGCCTCAGCCCATTAGCACAGCCCAGCACGGCCCAAACAACCCACTTACCCCTTCGCGAAGATAAGATCGAAGACAACGTCTTCGTCTTCGTCTTCGCACCGTCGACGCACGGGAGCTCGCCACCGAGCCGAACGACGCCACGTCCCGCGTCCCCGCCGCCGATATTGACCGCCAGCGCACGAGGAGGAAGCTATAAAACGCATCGAAGCCCACCATTTTTCCTCCTTTCGTCTCAATCGCCCAGAACACCAAAACCCTAGCTCGCCGGTGACAAACTCGCCCCGGCGATTCCGACCACCCCAGGGTTCGCCGTTGAGCTCGGGAGGAGCGCCTCAATGTCCTCGTCCATCTGGTAAATTGGCGCGTCAGAGGGAGCTCGGAGGAGAGCGAATCCGACCGTTCCCTTCCGTGGTTCTGCGGAGGAAATGGCGACCGCCGCGTTGATTCCGCCTCCAATCGACACCGGCGACCCTACAGGAAGCCTCCGGTGACCTTGCGCATTTCGTGAGCATCTTATTAAGCTCTAAATCATGCCGTAGCACCCCTGTCACCGTCAACCATCATCCGCCGCCGCTGAACCTCACCGTCCGCCGTGCTCCGGTGACCATTCCCGAGCGGCGCGGTCACCAGTAGATTCGTCTCGTTCTTCTGATTCCACCGAGCACGCGCACGCCCTCGCGAGACCACGGGATCGCCGGCGCCGTCCACCACTGGTCGCCGGTGGTGGCCATGGTTGCCACGTCGCAGCCACCGTGGCAGCCAACGTGGCCACAACCCCACTGGTCAGTGACTAGTTAGGTAGAGTTACCGGGTAACTCTAGTAATTCCATTTAAATTAAATTCCAGATAATACTGCAACTTCAAATAATTCTAGAAAAATCATATTAACTCAGAAAAATAAAAATAAGACATCAAAATTCTTATAAAAGTAAATTCTATTTAATAAAAATATAATATGAAATCTTTATTTTTAATAAAAATTTAATTGTTTAATACTTGTTATTTAAAGCCTTTAATTTTAATTCTAAATACAATTAAAATTCAGAAATTAAGAAAACATTTATAAAATAAATAAAACCAGTAAGTAAATAAAGAAAACATGAAAACTAATTTTCTTTATTTATTATTTTGTTAAATCCTTATTAGAAGGATTTAAACCCTAATTAATTATTATCTTAATTATCAATTATTTAAAAAAATGCCTAATTCAATATTATTCTTATTTCAAAGTTATTAATAACTTCAAATTTTCAAATGAAGTTATTAATCCAAGAGCTAATTGACAATTAGGAAACCCTAAGTACCATATTGAATTAAGAACACAAACCCATAATTTTATATGGGATACTAAAACCCTAATTCAATTATGCACCAAACCCTAGCTCCACTAATCCAATTGAACCTTAAATTGTTTCTAACCTAACCCTAGGATAGAACATGGAATCATGTTACTTAATTATCATCGAGCCATGTTTAGCAACTAAAGACATATCTATATCCACATAAAATGTAGAACCCTATTACTACCAATTTAGCATTCCATGTATGCATACCATTAAACCAAGTTGATCAAGTAGGATCAAACCTAGTCCCTATCACCAAGGATATAATCCTTTATGAACCTTAATTAGCATCACATCCTTGTGATGAACCATAATAGCAACCATACCCAACATTGTGCATCATATACTATACACACTAAACCCTACTAGTGTGAGATATTTACGAACCAACTTATTTAGGAACCAAGTGTTCATTACCTAGTGAAATCACTAGTAAACCCTAGACAACCCAACTCTAATTGAGATACTTCTTATTAGTTAAGAAGTATGTTCTTCAAAAGTTATCCTTTTGAAGAAAATATAGAATAATCATCAACTATACCTAACGAGATTTATAAACCCTAGCCAGACTATCATCAAGCAAGGTATACCAACCTTGATAGCACCTATGTATAATAAATTGCTTATGATATGTTTCACCGAAACCTTATAATCTCTAGCTATTGTGCTTCCAACCTTGTTAAGATCCACCTAATACCTACTCAAGAACTAGTTGAAACCCATAATAAACCATAGAACTCCATTACCCTGATTATTATACTTGTTCTTTATTAAAGAAATTGTTCTTCAAAAGTTAATCTTTTGAAGTATATAATAATCAACCATTAACCATGACATATAGTGCTAAAACCAATCACTGTTCATTACATGTTAGGATTATACAAAATGTTATTGTTGTGTGCTATTAATGCTATTGTTATAATATGTTGCAACACCTGTTTATGATACCATGTAACCACACCCGAATAAGAACCTTGTTTGTAAATCACTCTAAAAGTGCAACACACCCTGAACTAATCATTACCACTCACTAATCCTAAATCATCGGGGTTAGGTCACGCTTAGAGCGATTGCATCTCATATTTATGCATTATTGCATCCTTGCCAATCTTTTAAACATCGTCCTTACCGGACGATGATGCTATTTCAGAATTTGGAGTTATTGCGTATCGAAGACCTTGCCTGCATAATCTTGCGAGTCAAGAAAGGCAAGTTCATCACTTGCTCATGTCATTTGAGTACTTTTATCAAATTACTTGCAAAGTACTATGGTTATCACGATTGCATAAAAACCAAAACCACTACTTTCATAACTATGAATATGACTATGTGGTGGGCAATGGAACCATGGATTGTGTTGATATGGTGGAGGTTCCATTGCACGGGTTTATATCCATCTAGGATTAAACAACAAATGTCGCCGATGATTCTTGTGCTCAGTAATACCCGTGTTAACCATAAGATCCGGAGTGGGACGGAGTAGTCAAAAGTGTTTCCACCTCTCGTTCATCAACGGATGCGCTTTACCGTAGACACTTGTATCCGTCGGTGGCAAGCGGTTGGCTGGGGAAGCCTTAAGTCCCCACGGCATAGTCCGTAGACACTTGTCGCTCGAAGTGCAAGCGGTTGGTGGGGAGGCCTTAAGTCCCCACGGTATTGCGGTCTATGATGGGTTGCAGCTACCGGCGAAGGAGTTTGGTTAACGAGTCCCAAACTGTTGTCGTGGTCGGGGTCCACCCGTGAGTGGGAATAATGGGACCGGCGAGGACCCAGGGTCGGGGCATGCAACAAAGGGTGGGTGTTCGAGGTAGCGGAGGAACATGATTGGCTAGACCTTATACCGGGCCTCACACCATAGGAAGTGTGGACGGGAAGATCACCCGGTTGGCACCAAGGTTAAGATCTCTTATGGGTAAAGCAACACACCTCTGCAGAGTGTAAAGAACCGTGACCTGTCACTCCCTGTTCCGGGATATGGAACCGCGAACGCGGCCGGAAAGGAGCTCCATGAAGTTCTAGTAAACCGGTGAAGGCTGACGGACATAGTTCTTCTGAATAAAAGCAACCTCTTGAAGAAATGATTATGAAAACCTGCATTGGTATTAGACTTTCTGGTCTAATGCCGTAGCTAGTGCATTAAATCTAGCCGCCCTTACACCTATCTTAGGTGTAGGGGCGGCACCCCGCTTGATCATAGTTTAGTAGATCTGATCCGTTACGGTTGCTCCTTGTTCTGCAAGGATTAGTTTAACATCCGCAATAGTTAGGCCCTACAAAGGGTTGGAGGATCCAGCGGCGTGTAGGGTGGCGTTTGCTAGCCCTAGAAAGGATGTTCCGGGGATCAACCTCGTGTTGGTTTTTAGGCCCTGTCTAGGATCGGCTTACGGTCACCGTGCGCGAGCGCGAGGCCCAATCGTGAGTAGGATGATCCGATTATGCGGTGAAAACCCTAAATCGTCGTAGATCTAATTGGCTTTATCTTGATCAAGCAGGACCACCATATATTCGGACACCTCGTTCGAATCATGGGTGGATCGGCTCTTTGAGCCGATTCACGGGATAACCTGAGAGCCGATCGAGGCTCGTATTTAATGTTTACGTGTATGCCATGCAGGAAACTAAGCGAGGCATCATCCAACACCTTCCTGACCAGGTATAGGTCAGGTGGCATGCCCTTGCGATAGCATCGGACGTGTGACCAGAAGGCTTTGCGGGCCGTCGCTCTGAGGGACTGGGGCCAGCCGCAGCCCTAGTTGTTCCCGGCTCTACTGTGTTGCCCGTCTCTGCCCGCCAGGGGGTTTCTGACGTCAACAGATATCAACAAGATGCAATAGGCTCGACATAAGAACAATTGTACATGATGTGCCACCCAACATATATAAGCATGAATGCAAGATAAGCAAGTAGGAGGCACAACATACACAAGCACATGCAAGGTACAAAACCAACACATGCAAAAGGGGGCGAGTAACTTTCAATGTAAAGGAGTTGAGAACTCGTTACCGCAAGGAGGAGCATGGGTAAAGGATGAAAGTAATGATACTTGACTTGAGGAAATAAGAATGATGAAGATCCCCTAAGTCTTCATGAACTAGTCAAGTCTCCATGCCCTCCAACATACCTATTGATCAAATTTTGGCTTGTTGGTCCCCAACCAAGTTGGGTCCTAAGAAGTTAGTCACGATAGGCTTAGCAACCCAAATGGTTCTTTTTACGAAACCACTTTGAGTGCCAACATATTTGGCAAACACATCGCCAACCTTATCCTTATGTAGAGAATAAGCACCATGGATCAAGATAGGGTTGGATGAGTTACCAATAGTGCAAAAGCAGGAGATGTGTCCATTCTCACGGCATATGTAGCATGTTTTTCTCTTCTCCTTCTTCTCACTTGATTTCTCCACAACGGGAGCCTTGGCTTGATCCTTCCTGGGTAGCAGCGTTTCTTCAAGTCGAGGTAGACCATGAGCTTGACCTTGAGGTAGACCATGAGCTCCATCTTGAGGCCGCTTCCCTTGTTTCTTCTCGCCAAGTGGCTTCTTCTTCAAGGGGCACGATCTAACATGATGCCCTTCAATCTTGCACTTGAAGCACACAATCTTGGCGGGGTCCTTCACATGCCCTTGGCCCTTCTTCCGCTTGTGCGTGGTGGACTTGTTCTTGTCGTTGGAGTTGAATCCAAGTCCACTCTTTTCATTGGGGGATTGCTTCCCTTCATTACCCTTTACCAAGTCCTTCTTCAAAGAAGTGACTTGGGCCTCGAGCTCTTCGATTTCCTCTACATGGTTAGTAACAACACAAGTACTAGAGGAAGTGAAAGCTTCATTGTTAGAGCAACAAGGCAAGGTATGTAATTCACCACAAGATATAGTGATAGCATGGGTGGGTGAATTACTAGCACTAGCACATGAATTTGTAGAGCAATAAGGCATATAAGGTAGTTCACCACAATATATATCAATAGCATGAGTGGGTGAACTATAAGCACTAGCACATGGAAAAATAGCATTTTGAGAGGTAGTGCTAGTACTCACATGAGGCTCACAAGATTTTACCTTTGACATGATAGCCTCATGAGCTAACTTTAGCAAATAATGAGAGACTAGAAGATCATCGTGGGAGCTAGAAAGCTTTCCATGACTTTCTTCCAATTTCTCATAATTGCTTGTTAGCAAAGCAAGTTGAGCCCTTAGCTCAACATTCTCCTTCAAGATGGATGATTCACAAGAGGTAGAGTTAGTAGCACAAGCATTATCAATTATAGCACAAGGATAAGGCAACTTAGCAAGCTCTATTAGGTTGAGAGCCTTAAATTGCTCATGTGACTCGGTGAGTTTGATGAGCTCACTCTCAATGGTCCTAGAACCATTTTTGAGAAGCTCAAAATCCTCAAGGAGTTTAGCATGAGCAATTACTAGCTCATCATTTTTAATTTGAATATCATGCGCCACCTCTAAAGCTCTATCACGAGATTCCTTTACTTTAGATAGCTCTAGAGTAAAGGTCTCCTCAAGAGATTCGTTGGTGGTTTGTTGTTCTTCAAGAGCTTCACTAAGAGTTGCAATCTCATTTGCATACTCGCGCTCATGATCTTCCCTTTGCTCAATAATTTTTGTGCTCTCAATGGCAAAAGCCAAGATTTTCATAAAGTTAGAGCAAGCAAATTTCTTCTTATGAAGAGCATGAAAAACCAACTCACCCATCATGTTTAAGGAAGCAACATTAAGTTCTTCCATATCATCATCCTCATCATCACTAGATAGATAGGGTTCCAAGGAAGGAGATACCTTAGAAGCCTTAGCCATAAGGCAAGTGTGGGAACCGTGAGATGATGAAGAGGATGTAGTAATTGAAGCTCCATCCAAGATCTTGTCTTGGCCCATAGTATCCTTGGTTCCCTCTACATTGTTAGTCACACAAATACTAGAGGAAAGCAAAGTATTTTCATTATGGAAACAAGACAACGCAAGCATATCATCAAGGAATGAAGATATGCAAGGACTACCAACACTAGCATGTAAAGCATTTATAGTGCTATAATTGTTCAAGTCCAAAGATGAAACATTGCAATGGGATATGGATGAAGAATCATCAAGAGAAGGCTCACTATCAACAATGCAATGTTCATCACCACTCACCATACCATTACCTTGTGTCTTAGCACACATTGGTGAAGTGGAAGGAGTGCGATCATCCTCAATGATCTTGGACCCACCATATGTATCTCGAAGCTTTGTCCAGAACTCATGAGCACTCCGGAAAGGCGCGATGGAGGAAATCACTACATGACTCACAACATGGCAAAGCACTTTAGTAGCTTGAGAATCTAGATAAGAGTTTTTCTTCTCCTCAAAAGATGGATTTTGTGGATCCTTAGGAGGAGAAAAACCCATATCAAGAATTTTCTCCACAAGTAGGTGCATGCCCCTAAAATAGTCAAGCATGTAGAATTTCCAAGCATCATAATTAGTGCCATCAAAAGTAAAAGTGGAATTGTGCACTAATCCTCTAGCCGACATCATTACTCTCTAGGCGATGAAACCCAACAAGATAAGAGAGCCCTAGCTCTGATACCAATTGAATGTACAAGGACGTCGCCTAGAGGGGGGGTGAATAGGCGGGTTATAAAAACTTCTACTTGAGAGCTAAACTAGGCGGAATAAAACAACTAAGTGTTTACTAGTTTAGCTCAAAGCCTATCAACTAGGGGTTTGCCTAAGTGCACCAACAACCTATGCTAGCATGATGAGCAACAAGGTGATAACAAGCTAGGTATAGAACATCAAGCATGATAGATATCGCAATGTAAAGCGCATAGGTAAGGAGCTCGGGTTGAGAAGTAACCGGTGCACGAGGAGACGACGATGTATCCCGAAGTTCACACCCAAGGGTGCTACGTCTCCGTTGGAGCGGTGTGGAGGCACGAGGCACTCCAATGAGCCACTAGTGCCACCGTATTCTCCTCGAGCCTTTCTACCAAGGGGAAAGCCTCGATCCACTAAGGGACCCTTGAGGGTGGTCACCGAACCCGTACAAGCTTGGGGCAAACCCAAGTATCAAGCTTGAGGCAACTCGACAACGCGGAGGCTCTCAAGTACAAGGCCACAAGAGGCTACAACACGCCACACCGGCAACAAGGCCACAAAGACTCCAACGCGCCACAACCGGCTCCAAAACCACAAAGGCTACCACACTCCACAAAGGCAACAACGCCACTAAGGCTACCACACCACAAAGGCAACACCGCCACAAAGGCTACCACTCCACAAAGACGACAAGGCCACAAAGGCTACAAGGCCACAAATGCCACAACACCACAAAGGCAACAAGGCCACGAAGGCAACAACACCACTAAGGTCAGCAATCCCTCTACGAGACCGAAACCGCGGAGAGAACCCAAACCGATCACCTAATGCAATGGCTAAGAACACCACTAAGATGCCCAAGTTCTTCTCCCCCAAATTCCAACAAAGCTACAAAAGCTATTGGGGGAATAAGGGAGGAAGAACAAAATAGATGAGGAACACCAAATTACTCCAAGATCTAGATCTAGCAAGATCCCCTCACTTGGAGAGGGATTCAATTGGTGAAGCTCTAGATCTAGATCTCCTCTCTCCTTTCCCCCAAAAATATGCAAGAAATAGTGGGGGGATCAAGAGGAGGAACAAGCTCTTCAAGGTCAACAATGGAGGAGAGAGAATGGAGGGGAATAAGTAGTTGGGTCGGAGGTGGAAGAGGGGTATAGGGGGCCCAAAATATAGCTGTTGGCCTGGAAAAACAGTCAGATTCGCGCCCGAGCGGTACTACTGCTCGCGCGCAAACTGAGAAGAAAACAGACAGAAAATGCCCCAAACCGGTAGTACCGCTCGCTTGTGCTGAAAACAGGATCAAATTTGTGTGTGCAAAAGAGAGAGAAGCAACAAAGCATGCGCAGTACAGCAGGGCAGGCATGCACGCAGCGGTGGGGCCAGGGAGTAGAGCGCATGCGCGGGTTGGTTGGCGAGCAGGAACGAGCAGGAGGGGCACGCCCATCGAGCGATCCCGCGGGTCAACGCATGTACTCCCGCGTGGGATCGTCGAGCGAGGCGGTGGCGAGCAACGCAGCTGGGCTGCAGCGGCGCGGCCCAAGGCGGGCGGTCGGCCAGGCGTAGGTGGGCAAGCGGGAGGCGGCTCAGAGAGGGCGGCGAGCAGGGCAAGGCTGCTCAGGTGCGGCGGCCCGGTTCAAATCTTGGTGGGAGGCAGCTGGGAGGAAGAACTTGGTGGGCCGGTACTACCGGGCCCGGTACCGGCCTGGTACCGTAAATGGGTTACGGTACTACCGGGCCGGTACCGGCCTGGTACCGGTTCGAGTCCAGTAAGTAAAGAAGGCTGAGCAGAAGTTGGGCCGGTACTTCCAGCGGTAGTACCGGCCGGCCCAAAATGCTTTTTCTTTTTCTTTTTAAATATGCAGCAACTAGAAAAACCATAACTTGAGCTAGGAAATTCGGAATGACATGAAACCAATTTTGCCGGAAAGAGGACGGAGAGAGCTACCTCTTCACAAGGTGAAATCATGAAAAAGAGTGGATGATTATTTTCTTATGGTCATAAAGGTGTAACTTCTCAATACAGTATATCGGGAAAAATCATCACCCTCGCACATGCAACATGCGATGCATCCGGAATCCGTTTCCGATGAGCTAGAGCTTGTAATGAGAACGAACACAAGCTCTAACCCATCTCATGGATAAGAACCAAGAAACATGATTCAATGCATGTAAGGTTTGAGCTCTCTCCGATGATGCGACCTACTATCCTATCGAGCACAAAGCTTAACCTTGCGCGTTCCTCTCGAGTCGGCGAGCTCCGTCTTCATCCTCTTCATCATTGTACATGCCACCGTCTTCCTCCAACATACACGCCACCGTCTTCTCCCATCTTGTATGCACGCCACCGTCTTCATCCATCTTCTACGCCGTCTTCGTCTCTCTTCATCTTCTATACCGCCTTCATCTCTCTTCGACACCGTCTTCATCCGTCTTCTTCATCGTACTCGATCTTCTCCATCTCGCAACCTTGAGACCATCATATGGCTATGGACATGTCCTAAGATTGATTCTCAATGCAACCATTAGTCCATAGGGATTGTCATCAAATACCAAAACCACACGTGGGGGCTCCATGTTCTTTCAACAGTCCTTCTGAAGATGACCCGACTGTCTTTTACCATCGCTGTCGAGGTAAAAGTGCATCTGGCATGGTCCGTTCAGCATATCTTCGGGTGATATGTTGATTGGTCGTTGGAACCTTGGCCTATTATTTTTTCTGCTGGAGCTTGGAGCGTCTATGTGATCGCTGCGCTGCTCACTATCTCTATGATACTCCTCCCGATGATTTCCTCCACTACTTCCTCGGAAGCCAGTCGCCACTTGGCTGGGACCATCGTAGTTAGCGTATTGCCGAGAAAATCGCCGTCTATTTTGATTGTTGTTCCTGTTATGATCTTCGTCGGGTGACCTGTTCCGTTTGTTATGCACGACATCTTCTCCATCTGCCCAGCGATTTGCTATATCCATAAGATCAGCGATTGTTCTCGGGTTGGTCCAGCCCAAATCCTCGATTAAGTCCTTCCTTTGGATCCCTCCAACAAATGCATCGATCGCTCTTTCGTCGGATACGTTCTCTGCGGAATTCTTGATGATGTTCCATCGCTGGATGTATGCTCTCATTGACTCGCTGTATTTCTGTTTGCACGCCCTTAGCTTCTCAATGGACGCAGGTTTCTTGCATGTGGAACGAAAAAATTTCACGAACAAGTCTTCGAAAGTTTCCCAACTATCGATGGATCGCATTGGCAATTTCTTGATCCAGGATCTTGCGGCTCCACTAAGGTGCACTTGGACGCTTTGCATGGTTGTTGCCCTGGTTCCACCCAACAACTTCACTGTTTCCAGGTAGTCGATCAACCAATCTTCGGGATCTTGCAGACCATCGAATTTTTTGTAACTGTTTGGCAGCTTGAAGCCAGATGGAACTTTCGTCCCGTGAACTCATCGAGTAAAGCAAGGAAGTCCGCACATATCCTCTTCCGCAACTTCTGGCGAATGTCGCCTAGATCTGTTCTCCCTTACTCTGTCAACCCGATCTTGTGCTTCTGTATTTCTTGCCACGTCTGTCCGTGGAGGATCCCGCGTCGCCGTGGTAGGTCGCGGGCTATTTCTCCTTTGAGCACTTTCGGGTTGTGGTGTGCTTGGACTCGCGAATGCTGCTCCCATGACTCCTACTCCTGCCATGGCCATCTGGTACAATGGCTCTCTCGGGTCTCCTGCAGGAGGTCGTGATGCTAATATAAAGGCTTGTGTCGCCATGTATCCAGCTTCCGGTGTTTTGGGGATGATATTCCCTCTTGTATCGATCGACATAAATGACATGTCGAGATTTTGCATCAATTGCTCACTTTCTTGCTCAGGTAGATGCGCTAGGCGAGATCTTGCTCTCTTACGTGTTGCTCTATGGTTGGATTCCGACGTTCATGAATGTCGGCTGAGCTCTGCCCTTCTTCGGCTTGACGCGGAAGCTGCGGCTCTCCTCTTTTCAAGCTCGGCTCTCTGTTTTTCAAGTTCTCGTCCAGCACGTGCGAGTTTATATTGGTACGCTTGCAACTCTTCAGTTGTGGCAGTCGTAGTCATCGGCTCTGTGCCATCTATGGCTTTTGCCGCTCTGTCCCAAGCTGCTTGCGGAAGTTGCACCATCTGGCGCGTTGTAGGCTCGACATACTTGGTGCCTAAACCTCGCATAAGGTCAGCGAGATCGATGTATGGATTTCCCAAATCATCGAAAGCCTCTGACGTCTCCGCCTCTGGTCGACTTGTCTCTCCGATTACATAGACTTGATGATATCTTGGAGTTTGATTTTCTTCGGGGTCGGTGACACCGTCGTATAGATCTACGAGGACCTCCCGAACAGAAGTAGATCTGTCGATGAAATCGAAACTGTCGACGCTGTCTGAGTCGCTGCTTATATTTGAGTCCGCAGACGACCCGAAGGACACACTGCCGAAGATCTTGACGAGTTTTCTGCTTGAAGCGGGCCTGGTGAAGCTTGACGTCGAGATCTCTTCTTCGCCTGACTCGAACGATGATGAAGATCCCGAGAAACCAGAATCGACCGCGAGCGATCCCGAAGAATCCGGTATCGCGAGACGGTGAGATCCCTCCTTTCCGACGTGGAAGTGGAACCTCCCGAACGTCATCTCCATAGGCTCCTCCAGATACGCATATGCATCCACACGGGAGGGCGGCTGAGGAACAAAATCGACTAGACCAGTTTCGATTTGTTTACCTCTGTCCATTGCGTTGCTTGCCACCGAAGACGTTGTTGATGTTGCCGAAGATGTTGACGATGCCATCGAGATCATCTCCTTGTCACCTCTAATCCCCACAGACGGCACCAATTGACAAGGGATTAACTTGTCAATGCCTACAAGTTGTAGACTTGGGTTTTCGTGGAAGTAGAGGGCAAGTAGATCTCGAAGGTTTCAGTCGAAAAGGTGCTCGACTGCTAAAAGACTAGGGTTTGTTGATAATGAGATTGACCCTTTCTTTGTCCCTCGACTCCCCCTTATATAGGAGGCGGAGCCGAGGGTTTCGTATTACAGAAGTTACTAGTCGGGAGACTCTTTGAGTTCGACCCATAAGAATACAAACTTCCTTATTCCTAATCTATCTCTACTTGCCATAATCGACTTCCTCATGGGCTTCCGGGCTTCGTAATCTTCGGGTTATGGGCCTTCAGTAAACCTCGGGTACTATCTTCGGCAGGCCCATCCGGGATGCCTATGTCAATAGGCAAGACCCCTTTCTTGCTTTCATCCATTCTAAACTTCTTTCTTGCTTTCATCCATTCTAAACTTCATCCCTATTTGTCCATGTATCTATCTCTATAAATCTTGATGCCTAAAATGTACGCTGCTTCACCAAGGTCTTTCATTGAAAAACACTTATACAAACAACCTTTAACACTGCTTAGTAGTTCTATATCATTCCCAATCAATAATATGTCATCTACATATAATATCAGGAATGCTACAGAGCTCCCACTCACTTTCATGTAAATACAGGCCTCACCATGAGTCTGTATAAACCCGAAGTCTTTGATCACCTTATCAAAGCGTCGGTTCCAACTCCGGGATGCTTGCTTCAGTCCATAAATGGAATGCTGAAGTTTGCATACCTTGTCAGCATTTTTAGGACCGACAAAACCTTTGGGTTGTACCATATACAACTCTTCCTCAATATCACCATTAAGGAACGCAGTTTTGACATCCATCTGCCAAATCTCATAATCGAAAAATGCAGCTATTGCTAACAAAATCCTCACAGACTTTAGCTTCGCTACAGGTGAGAAAGTCTCATCGTAGTCAACTCCTTGAATTTGTCGGAACCCCTTCGCGACAAGTCGAGCTTTATAGACAGTAATATTACCATCAGCATCTGTTTTTCTTTTGAAGATCCATTTATTCTTGACGACCTTGCGGCTATCAGGTAAGTCTACCAAAGTCCATACTTGGTTATCATACATGGATCCCATTTCGGATTTCATGGCTTCTTGCCATTTGTTGGAATCTGGGCTCATCATTGCTTCTTCATACGTCGCAGGGTCTTCATCATTGTTGTCCACAATCATGACATTTAGACAGGGATCATACCAATCAGGAGTGGTACGCTCCCTCGTCGATCTCCGAGGTTCAGTAGCTTCCTCGTTTGAAGTTTCATGATCATCATCATTGGCTTCCTCTCCTATCGGTGCAGGCTGCACAGGAACATCTTCCGGCACTGCGCTACTCTGATCTATGATATAAGGTTCAATAACCTCGTCGAGTTCTACTTTCCTTCCAGTCACTTCTTTAGTGAGAAACTCCTTCTCAAGAAAGGATCCGTTCTTGGCAACAAAGATTTTGCCTACGGATCTGTGATAGAAAGTGTACCCAATTGTTTCTTTAGGGTATCCAATGAAGACGCATTTCTCCGCTTTGGGTTCTAGCTTGCCAGGTTGTAACTTCTTTACATAAGTTTCGCAACCCCAAACTTTAAGGAACGACAGCTTAGGTTTCTTTCCAAACCATAATTCATACGGTGTCGTTTCAACGGATTTAGATGGTGCCCTATTTGAAGTGAATGTGGCTGTCTCTAATGCATAACCCCAAAATGATAACGGTGATACGTCTCCGACGTATCGATAATTTCTTATGTTCCATGCCACATTATTGATGATATCTACATGTTTTATACACATTATATGTCGTATTTATGCACTTTCCGGCACTAACCTATTAACAAGATGCCGAAGAGCCGATTCTGTCGTTTTCTACTCGTTTTTGGTTTCGAGAAATCCTACAAAGGAAATATTCTCGGAATTGGACGAAATCAACGCCCGGGGTCCTATTTTGCACGAAGCTTCCGGAAGACCAAGGGGAAAGGAAGTGGGGCCACGAGGCGCCGCCACAACAGGGCGGCGCGGCCCAGCCCTAGGCCGCGCGGCCCTGGCGTGTGGGGCCCTCGTGTGGCCCCCGCGTAGCCCTTCCGCCTACTTAAAGCCTTCGTCGCGAAACCCCCGGCACCGAGAGCCACGATACGGAAAACCTTACCGAGACGCCGCCGCCGCCAATCCCATCTCGGGGGATTCGGAGATCGCCTCCGGCACCTCGCCGGAGAGGGGAATCATCTCCCGGAGGACTCTTCACCGCCATGGTCGCCTCCGGAGTGATGAGTGAGTAGTTCACCCCTGGACTATGGGTCCATAGCAGTAGCTAGATGGTCGTCTTCTCCTTATGTGCTTCATTGTTGGATCTTGTGAGCTGCCTAACATGATCAAGATCATCTATCCGTAATGCTATATGTTGTGTTTGTCGGGATCCGATGGATAGAGAATACTATGTTATGTTAATTATCAATCTATTACCTATGTGTTGTTTATGATCTTGCATGCTCTCCGTTATTAGTAGAGGCTCGGGCCAAGTTTTTGCTCTTAACTCCAAGAGGGAGTATTTATGCTCGATAGTGGGTTCATGCCTCCATTAAATCTGGGACAGTGACGTGAAAGTTCTAAGGTTGTGGATGTGCTGTTGCCACTAGGGATAAAACATTGATGCTATGTCCGAGGATGTAGTTATTGATTACATTACGCACCATACTTAATGCAATTGTCCGTTGTTTTGCAACTTAATACTGGAAGGGGTTCGGATGATAACCTCGAAGGTGGACTTTTTAGGCATAGATGCATGCTCGGATAGCGGTCTATGTACTTTGTCGTAATGCCCAATTAAATCTCACTATATTTATCATATCATGTATGTGCATTGTCATGCCCTCTCTATTTGTCAATTGCCCGACTGTAATTTGTTCACCCAACATGCTATTTATCTTATGGGAGAGACACCTCTAGTGAACTGTGGACCCTAGTCCTATTCTTTACATCGCATACAATCTACTGCAATTGTTCTTTACTGTTCTTCGCAAACAATCATCTTCCACACAATACGGTTAATCCTTTGTTACAGCAAGCCGGTGAGATTGACAACCTCACTGTTTCGTTGGGGCAAAGTACTTTGGTTGTGTTGTGCAGGTTCCACGTTGGCGCCGGAATCCCTGGTGTTGCGCCGCACTATACTTCGCCGCCATCAACCTTCAACGTGCTTCTTGAATCCTACTGGTTCGATAAACCTTGGTTTCTTACTGAGGGAAACTTGCTGCTGTACGCATCACACCTTCCACTTGGGGTTCCCAACGAGCGTGTGCTTTACGCGTCATCAAGCTAAATTTCTGGCGCCGTTGCCGGGGAACGAAGAAAAGTTACACCACAAAGATTTCTAACTCCCACGTCAACTACACGCCAGCCAGTAAATTTCTGGCGCCGTTGCCGGGAAGATCAAGACACGCTGCAAGGGGAGTCTCCACAATCCAATCTCTTTACTTTGTTTTTGTCTTGCTTTATTTTATTTAGTACTTTGTTTGCTGCACTTAAACAAAACACAAAAAAATTAGTTGCTAGTTTTACTTTATTTACTGTCTTGTTCTCCATATCAAAAACACAAAAAAATTAGTTACTTGCATTTACTTTATCTAGTTTGCTTTATTTACTACTGCTAAAATGAATACCCCTGAAAATACTAAGTTGTGTGACTTCACAAACACAAATAATAATGATTTCCTATGCACACCTATTGCTCCACCTGCTACTACAGCAGAATTCTTTGAAATTAAACCTGCTTTACTTAATCTTGTTATGAGAGAGCAATTTTACTGGTGTTAGTTCCGATGATGCTTGCTGCCCATCTTAATAATTTTGTTGAACTTTGTGAAATGCAAAAGTATAAGGATGTAGATGGTGATATTATAAAATTGAAATTGTTTCCTTTCTCATTAAGAGGAAGAGCTAAAGATTGGTTGCTATCTTTGCCTAAGAATAGTATTGATTCATGGACTAAATGTAAGGATGCTTTTATTGGTAGATATTATCCTCTTGCTAAAATTATATCTTTGAGAAGTAGCATAATGAATTTTAAGCAATTAGATAATGAACATGTTGCTCAAGCTTGGGAGAGAATGAAATCTTTGGTAAAGAATTGCCCAACCCATGGATCGACTACTTGGATGATCATCCAAACCTTCTATGCAGGACTAAATTTTTCTTCGCGGAACCTATTGGATTCAGCTGCTGGAGGTACCTTTATGTCCATCACTTTGGGGGCGGCTACAAAGCTTCTTGATAATATGATGATAAATTACTCTGAATGGCACACGGAAAGAGCTCCACAAGGTAAGAAGGTAAATTCTGTCAAAGAAACCTCCTCCTTGAGTGATAAGATTGATGTGATTATGTCTATGCTTGTGAATGATAGGACTAATGTTGATCCTAATAATGTTCCATTAGCTTCATTGGTTGCTCAAGAAGAAAATGTTGATGTAAACTTCATTAAAAATAATAATTTCAACAACAATGCTTATCGGAACAATTCTAGTAATAACTATAGGCCATATCCTTATAATAATAGTAATGGTTATGGTAATTCTTATGGGAATTCTTACAACAATAATAGGAGTGTACCCCCTGGTCTTGAAGCCATGCTTAAAGAATTTATTAGTACACAAACTGCTTTTAACAAATCTGCTGAGGAAAAGCTTGATAAAATTGATATTCTTGCTTCTAGAGTTGATAGACTTGCCTCCGATGTTGATCTTTTAAAATCTAAAGTTATGCCTAATAAGGATATTGAAAATAAAATTGTTACTACAGCAAATGCCATCCAAGTTAGAATTAATGAGAATATAAGATTGATGGCTGAATTGCGTGCTAGGTGGGATAGAGAAGAAAATGAAAAACTTGCTAAAGAGAATAATGTAGCTAAAGTTTGGACTATTACCACCACTAGTAATGTTAATACTCAACATGTTGCTGCACCTCCTACTAATAATGGTGAAAGAATTGGTGTTGGCAATGTTTCTACTCCTAGTGCAAAGCGTACAAAACTGCCTGAAATTGCTAAAATTGCTGAAACTGCTTGTGATAAAACTGCTGAAATTTTTTCCAACATTGGGGATGATGATCCCATTGCTGTAGCTCATAATGATTTAGATTTTGATGATTGTCACATCTCTGAAGTTATAAAGTTCTTACAAAAACTTGCTAAAAGTCCCAATGCTAGTGCTATAAATTTGGCCTTTACAAAACATATTACAAATGCTCTCATAAAAGCTAGAGAAGAGAAACTAAAACTTGAAACCTCTATTCCTAGAAAGTTAGAAGATGGTTGGGAGCCCATCATTAAGATGAGGGTCAATGATTTTGATTGTAATGCTTTATGTGATCATGGTGCAAGTGTTTCTGTTATGCCTAAGAAAGTCTATGATATGCTTGACTTGCCACCATTGAAAAATTGTTATTTGGATGTTAATCTTGTTGATAATGCTAAAAAGAAACCTTTGGGAAGAGTTGATAATGTTCGCATTATGGTTAACAATAACCTTGTCCCCGTTGATTTTGTTGTCTTGGATATTGAATGCAATGCATCTTGCCCCATTATATTGGGAAGACCTTTTCTTCGAACCGTTGGTGCTACTATTGATATGAAGGAAGGTAATATTAAATATCAATTTCCTCTCAAGAAAGGTATGGAACACTTCCCTAGAAAGAGAATGAAGTTACCTTTTGATTCTATTATTAGAACAAATTATGATGTCGATGCTTCATCTCTTGATAACACTTGATTCACACTTTCTGCGCCTAGCTGAAAGGCGTTAAAGAAAAGCGCTTATGGGAGACAACCCATGTTTTTACTACAGTACTTTGTTTTATATTTGAGTCTTGGAAGTTGTTTACTACTGTAGCAACCTCTCCTTATCTTAGTTTTGTGTTTTGTTGTGCCAAGTAAAGTCTTTGATAGTAAGGTTCATACTAGATTTGGATTACTCGCGCGATTACAGATTTCTTTGCTGTCACGAATTTCGACCTGCCTCTCTGTAGGTAGCTCAGAAAAATATGCCAATTTACGTGCGTGATCCTCAGATATGTACGCAACTTTCATTCAGTTTGAGCATTTTCATTTGAGCAAGTCTGGTGCCATTTTAAAATTCGTCTTTACGAACTGTTCTGTTTTGACAGATTCTGCCTTTTATTTCGCATTGCCTCTTTTGCTATGTTGGATGAATTTGTTTGATCCATTAATGTCCAAGTAGCTTTATGCAATGTCCAGAAGTGTTAAGAATGATTATGTCACCTCTGAACATGTTAATTTTTATTGTGCACTAACCCTCTAATGAGTTGTTTTGAGTTTGGTGTGGAGGAAGTTTTCAAGGATCAAGAGAGGGAAATGATGCAATATGATCAAGGAGAGTGAAAGCTCTAAGCTTGGGGATGCCCCGGTGGTTCACCCCTGCATATTTTAAGAAGACTCAAGCGTCTAAGCTTGGGGATGCCCAAGGCATCCCCTTCTTCATCGACAACATCATCAGGTTCCTCCCCTGAAACTATATTTTTATTCAGTCACATCTTATGTACTTTGCTTGGAGCGTCTGTTTGTTTTTGTTTTTGTTTTTGTTTTTGATTGAATAAAATGTATCCTAGCATTCATTGTGTGGGAGAGAGACACGCTCCACTGTTGCATATGGACAAATATGTCCTTAGGCTTTACTCATAGTATTCATGGCGAAGGTTGAATCTTCTTCGTTAAATTGTTATATGGTTGGAATCGGGAAATGCTACATGTAGTAATTCTAAAATGTCTTCAATAATTTGATACTTGGCAATTGGTGTGCTCATGTTTAAGCTCTTGCATCATATACTTTGCACCCATTAATGAAGAAATACATAGAGCTTGCTAAAATTTGGTTTGCATATTTGGTCTCTCTAAAGTCTAGATAATTTCTAGTATTGAGTTTTGAACAACAAGGAAGACGGTGTAGAGTCTTATAATGTTTACAATATGTCTTTTATGTGAGTTTTGTTGCACCGGTTCATCCTTGTGTTTGTTTCAAATAAACCTTGCTAGCCTAAACCTTGTATCGAGAGGGAATACTTCTCATGCATCCAAAATCCTTGAGCCAACCACTATGCCATTTGTGTCCACCATACCTACCTACTACATGGTATTTCTCCGCCATTCCAAAGTAAATTGCTTGAGTGCTACCTTTAAAATTTCCATCATTCGCCTTTGCAATATATAGCTCATGGGACAAAATAGCCTTAAAAACTATTGTGGTATTGAATATGTACTTATGCACTTTATCTCTTATTAAGTTGCTTGTTGTGCGATAACCATGTTCCTGGGGACGCCATCAACTCTTTGTTGAATATCATGTGAGTTGCTATGCATGTCCGTCTTGTCTGAAGTAAGGGAGATCTACCACTTAATGGTTAGAGCATGCATATTGTTAGAGAAGAACATTGGGCCGCTAACTAAAGCCATGAATCATGGTGGAAGTTTCAGTTTTGGACATATATCCTCAATCTCATATGAGAACACTAATTGTTGCCACATGCTTATGCATTAAAGAGGAGTCCATTATCTCGTTGTCCATGTTGTCCCGGTATGGATGTCTAAGTTGAGAATAATCAAAAGCGAGAAATCCAAAATGCGAGCTTTCTCCTTAGACCTTTGTACAGGCGGCATGGAGGTACCCCTTTGTGACACTTGGTTAAAAACATGTGTATTGCGATGATCCGGTAGTCCAAGCTAATTAGGACAAGGTGCGGGCACTATTAGTATACTATGCATGAGGCTTGCAACTTGTAAGATATAATTTACATAATACATGTGCTTTATTACTACCGTTGACAAAATTGTTTCATGTTTTCAAAATAAAAGCTCTAGCACAAATATAGCAATCGATGCTTTCCTCTTTGAAGGACCTTTCTTTTACTTTTATGTCGAGTCAGTTCACCTATTTCTCTCCACCTCAAGAAGCAAACACTTGTGTGAACTGTGCATTGATTCCTACATACTTGCATATTGCACTTGTTATATTACTCTATGTTGACAATTATCCATGAGATATACATGTTACAAGTTGAAAGCAACCGTTGAAACTTAATCTTCCTTTGTGTTGCTTCAATACCTTTACTTTGATTTATTGCTTTATGAGTTAACTCTTATGCAAGACTTATTGATGCTTGTCTTGAAGTACTATTCATGAAAAGTCTTTGCTTTATGATTCATTTGTTTACTCATGTCATTACCATTGTTTTGATCGTTGCATTCATTACATATGCTTACAATAGTATGATCAAGTTTATGATGGCATGTCACTCCGTAAATTATCTTTGTTATCGTTTACACCGCTCGAGACGAGCAGAACTAAGCTTGGGGATGCTGATACGTCTCCGACGTATCGATAATTTCCTATGTTCCATGCCACATTATTGATGATATCTACATGTTTTATACACATTATATGTCGTATTTATGCATTTTCCGGCACTAACCTATTAACAAGATGCCGAAGAGCCGCTTGTTGTTTTCTACTTGTTTTTGGTTTCGAAATCCTACAAAGGAAATATTCTCGGAATTGGACGAAATCAACGCCCAGGGTCCTATTTTGCACGAAGCTTCCAGAAGACCAAGGGGGAAAGGAAGTGGGGCCACGAGGCGCCGCCACAACAGGGCGGCGCGGCCCAGCCCTAGGCCGCGCGGCCCTGGCGTGTGGGGCCCTCGTGTGGCCCCCGCGTAGCCCTTCCGCCTACTTAAAGCCTTCGTCGCGAAACCCCCGATACCGAGAGCCACGATACGGAAAACCTTATCGAGACGCCGCCGCCGCCAATCCCATCTCGGGGGATTCCGGAGATCGCCTCCGGCACCTCGCCGGAGAGGGGAATCATCTCCCGGAGGACTCTTCACCGCCATGGTCGCCTCCGGAGTGATGAGTGAGTAGTTCACCCCTGGACTATGGGTCCATAGCGGTAGCTAGATGGTCGTCTTCTCCTTATGTGCTTCATTGTTGGATCTTGTGAGCTGCCTAACATGATCAAGATCATCTATCTATAATGCTATATGTTGTGTTTGTCGGGATCCGATGGATAGAGAATACTATGTTATGTTAATTATCAATCTATTACCTATGTGTTGTTTATGATCTTGCATGCTCTCCGTTATTAGTAGAGGCTCTGGGCAAGTTTTTGCTCTTAACTCCAAGAGGGAGTATTTATGCTCGATAGTGGGTTCATGCCTCCATTAAATCTGGGACAGTGACAGAAAGTTCTAAGGTTGTGGATGTGTTGTTGCCTCCATTAAATCTGGGACAGTGACAGAAAGTTCTAAGGTTGTGGATGCTATGTCCGAGGATGTAGTTATTGATTACATTACGCACCATACTTAATGCAATTGTCTGTTGTTTTGCAACTTAATACTGGAAGGGGTTCGGATGATAACCTGAAGGTGGACTTTTTAGGCATAGATGCATGCTTGGATAGCGGTCTATGTACTTTGTCGTAATGCCCAATTAAATCTCACTATATTTATCATATCATGTATGTGCATTGTCATGCCCTCTCTATTTGTCAATTGCCCGATCGTAATTTGTTCACCCAACATGCTATTTATCTTATGGGAGAGACACCTCTAGTGAACTGTGGACCCCGAGTCCTATTCTTTACATCGCATACAATCTATCGCAATTGTTCTTTACTGTTCTTCGCAAACAATCATCTTCCACACAATACGGTTAATCCTTTGTTACAGCAAGCCGGTGAGATTGACAACCTCACTGTTTCGTTGGGGCAAAGTACTTTGGTTGTGTTGTGCAGGTTCCACGTTGGCACCGGAATCCCTGGTGTTGCGCCGCACTATACTTCGCCTCCATCAACCTTCAACGTGCTTCTTGACTCCTACTGGTTCGATAAACCTTGGTTTCTTACTGAGGGAAACTTGCTGCTGTACGCATCACACCTTCCACTTGGGGTTCCCAACGAGCGTGTGCTTTACGCGTCATCAAACGGCAAATAGGTAAGAGACATCATAGATCGAACCATATCCAAGAGAGTTCGATTACGACGTTCGGACACACCATTGCGCTGTGGTGTTCCCGGCGATGTCAACTGTGAAAGTATTCCGCATTTCTTTAAATGCATGCTAAACTCATAACTCGGATATTCGCCTCCACGGTTAGAATGCAGAAACTTAATCTTCTTGTTACATTGATTTTCTACTTCACTTTGGAATTCCTTAAACTTCTCAAAATTTTCGGACTAATGTTTCATAAAGTAAATATACCCATATCTACTCAGATCATCCGTGAAGGTTAGAACATAACGATAACCACCGTGCGATGCCACACTCATTGGTCCGCACACATCGGTATGTATGATTTCCAACAAGTCTGTAGCTCGCTCCATTTTACCAGAAAATGGAGTCCTAGTCATTTTTCCCATTAGACATGCTTCGCATCTATCAAGTGACTCAAAGTAAAGTGACTCAAGAAGTCCATCGGAATGGAGTTTCTTCATGCGCTTCACTCTAATATGACCAAGACAATAGTGCCACATATAAGTAGAATTATCATTCAATTCAATTCGCTTAGCATCAATGTTATGAACATGTGTATCACTACTATCGAGATTTAACAAGAATAAACCATTCATCTCAGGTGCATGACCATAAAAGATATTATTCATATAAATAGAACAACCATTATTCTCTGACTTAAACGAATAACCGTCTTGCATTAAACAAGATCCAGATATAATGTTCATGCTCAACGCATGCACCAAATAACAATTATTAAGGTTTAAAACTAATCCCAAAGGTAGATGTAGAGGGAGCGTGCCGACGGCGATCACATCGACCTTGGATCCATTTCCAACGTGCATCGTCACCTCGTCCCTCGCCAGGCTTCGTTTATTCCGCAGTTCCTGTTTCGAGTTACAAATGTGAGCAACCGAACCAGTATCAAATACCCAGGCACTACTACGATTACCAGTAAGATAGACATCAATAACATGTATATCGAATATACATTTCTTCTCGATGAGGCCGCTCTTCAGATCAGCCAAGTATTTGGGGCAATTACGCTTCTAGTGCCCCTTCTCCTTGCAGTAATAGCACACAGTATCAGGTTTAGGGCCAGCCTTGGGCTTCTCAGGAGGCGCAACAACTTTCTTGCCGCCCTTATTGAAGTTGCCCTTGTTAGGCTTGCCCTGCTTCTTGAAACTGGTGGTCTTGTTGACCATCAACACTTGGTGCTCTTTCCGTATCTCCACCTCAGCAGATTTCAGCATGGAGAAGAGTTCAGATAACTCTTTGTTCATGTTTTGCATGTTGTAGTTCATCACAAATTTCTTGTAACTAGGTGGCAGTGATTGGAGTACACGATGAATACCCAGCTGGTTAGGAATCACAATCCCCAAGTCACTGAGCTTCTTCGCGTGCCCGGACATAGCGAGCACGTGCTCACTAACGGAGCTACCCTCTTCCATCATGCAGCAAAAGAAATGTTTCGAGGCCTCATAGCTTTCCACGGCCGGATGAGTTTCAAAGATAGCTTTGAGCTCACGGACCAGCTCATAAGGATCGTGGTGCTCAAAACGCTTTTGGAGCTCCGCCTCTAGGCTGCACAGGATGGCACACTAAACTTGGGAGTACCGAGTTTTCCGAGTCTCGTAAACATTCTTTACTTCATCGGATTCAGTTTCTGCAGGTGGGGCACCTAGCGGTGCATCGAGCACATATTGCAGGTTTCCACCAGTGAGGAAAATCCTCACATGACGGAACCAGTCAGTGAAGTTGCTACCATTACTTTTAAGCTTTTCTTTCTCTAGGAACTGGTTAAAGTTGATGGTGGGGGCCACCATGATCTACAACATATTTGCAAAGAGTTTAGACTAAGTTTATGATAATATGAGTTCAATTTTAATTCTTAAATTAACTAGGTGAACTCCCACTCAAAACAACATCCCTCGCATTGTCTTAGTGATCACACGAACCAATTCCACTACACCAAGTCTGATCTTCACGAGAAAAGATGTAGCTTCAAAGGCAAACACTCAAAGTGTTCATCATATCATTCATATGACTCATGCTCTACCTTTTGGTATCCCGTGTTCCGAGACCATGTCTGTACATGCTAGGCTCGTCAAGGCAACCTTAGTATCCGCGTGTGCAAATCTGGCTTGTACCCGTTGTATGCACATGTAGAATCTATCACACCCGATCATCACGTGATGCTTCGAAACGACAAGTATTAGCAACTGTGCATACTAAGGATGAACATTTTATTATCTTGATATTTAGTGAGAGGGATCATCTTATAATGCTACCGTCGCGATCTAATCAATGCATAAAGGATTAACATCTCATGCAATTCATAATGTGTGATATGATATGGCCTTTCTTCTTGTGCATTTGATCTCCATCTCCAAAGCACGGTCATGATCTCCATCATCACCAGCATGGCGTCAAGGTCAGCGGTGCCGCTTCATGGTTGTCCATCACTTATAGCTACTATAACAACTACTTGAAATAAAGCTATTACATGATAAATAGACACGCAGGTCTTTAATAAAAAATTAAAGACAACCATTAGGCTCCTGTCGGTTGCCTTAATACAATAATGAACATCTCATACATCAAATATAATCATCATCACATGGCCATATCACATCACCAAACCCTGCAAAAATAAGTTAGACGCCTCTAATTTGGTTTGCATATTTTACGTGGTTTAGGGTTTTCGAGTAAGATCCAATCTACCTACGAACATGAACCACAACGGTGATACTAGTGTTGTCAATAGAAAGAGTAGATTGAATCTTCACTATGGTGGGAGAGACAGACACCCGCAAAGCCACTTATGCAATACAAGTTGCATGTCAAGCGTGGAGCAAATCTAATGAAACGCGGTCATGTAAAGTTAGCCCGGGCCGCTTCATCCCACCTTCCCGCAAGATGCAAAGTACACTAACTAAAAACAACAAAAGCATCAACGCCCACAAAAACCATTGTGTTCTACTCGTGCAACAGATATATGCATAGACACGGCTCTGATACCATTGATGGGTACGTTGCATGGAAAACAAAAACTTTCTACCGTGAACATGAACAAAAACCAATATCCAATCTAGGAAGTAGCAAGATCTAATCTACCAAGATCAAAGCAACGAGAAGATCATGAGACTAACCCTCGAAGATTCCAAAGCCTACGAGATTAGATCTCGTTGTTGATGTAGTCGATCGTCCGTGCTGCAATCCGGCAGCACTTCCGTACTCGGTCGTGCGTACGGTGTCGATGAAGCCCGTCCTCTTCCCGTTCTAGCGGGCAGCGGAGGTGTGGTAGATCTTCTCGGAATCCCAGCAGCACGACGGCGTGGTGGTGGTGGTGGAGGAGAAAAGCTGCAGGGCTTCGCCTAAGCCGGAGCAGCTCTATGGAGGAGGAGAGGGGGCGGCCAGAGGTTGGTGTCCTTGGGTGGGTGCGCCTCCTGCCCCCTTCCCTCTTTATATAGGGGGGAGGTCGGTTGGGGTGGCCCCCAAGCCCATCTAGGGCTAGGGCCAGCGGCCAAGGGAGGGGGAAGTTTTCTTCCCCCCCCCCCCCAAGTTGATCCCCCCTTAGGGTTTTGGGGAAACCCTAAGGGGTTGGCCGGCTGGGCCTTGGGGGGCATGTGCCCCTGGCCCATTAGGCTAGGGTGCATCCCCTCAGCCCATGCTAGGACTCCTAGGGTCGTGGGCCCACTGGTGGGACCCTGGAACCTTCTAGAACCTTCCCGGTCTTTCACCGAAAAAACCCGGAACTTTTCCGAAACCTAGAAATCCACTTCCCTTATATGAATCTTATTCTCTGGACCATTCCGGACCTCCTCGTGATGTCCTGGATCCCATCCGAGACTCCGAACAAACTTCGGACTCCATCTCATATTCTGAATCTACTTATGCGACATCGAACCTTAAGCGCGTCACCCTACGGTTCGTGAACTGTGCAGACATGGTCGAGACTCCTCTCCGACCAATAACCAATAGCGGGATCTGGATATCCATAATGACTCCCACACATTCAGCAATAACTTAGTGATCTATTGAACCATTTACATACGATACTGATTCCTTTTGTCACGCGATACTTTACTTGTTCGAGGTTCGATCATCGGTATCTCCATACCTAGTTCAACCTCGTTACCGACAAGTACTCTTTACTCGTACCGTGGTATGTCATCTCTTGTGACCCAGTCACATGCTTGCAAGCTAATTAGACGACATTCCACCGAGAGGGCCCAGAGTATATCTATCCGTCATCTGGATGGACAAATCCCACTCTTGATCCATATGCCTCAACTCATACTTTCCGAATACTTAATCCCATCTTTATAACCACCCATTTACGCAATGGCGTTTGATGTAATCAAAGCATCCTTCCGGTGTTAGTGATTTACATGATCTCATGGTCGAAGGACTAGGTAACTATGTATCGAAAGCTTATAGCAAGTTGAACTTAATGACTTGATCTCATGCTACGCTTATTTGGGTGTGTGTCCATTATTTCATTCATACAATGACATAACCTTGTTATTAATAACATCCAATGTTCATGATCACGAAACCATGATCATCTATTAATCAACAAGCTAGTTATACAAGAGGCTTACTAGGGACTCCTTGTTGTTTACATAACACACATGTATCAATGTTTCGGTTAATACAATTATAGCATGGTATGCAAACATTTATCATAAACACAAAGATATTATAATAACCACTTTATTATTACCTCTTGGCCATATCTCCAACAAGTACCGATCTTCATACCTGCCCTAGTTATGTCCCAAAGTAGCAATAAGTACGGGTTCGTACTTAACAAGAGTTCAAGACGTATAAGCATTCGTCAACCAGTCGTCCTTTGTACTTGAGGCACACATGGGATTTATAGGACGCAAAAGGACATCATAGGCAATATGGTGGGGTTAAGCGGGAGCGCGCAAGCACTAAAAACCTATAGAGACACTCACAACTTACATGTGCTAGAATAGATAAGAGAGCACATAATCTAACAGTTCTATACTCTGCAAACATAACCCAGCCGATGCGTTCCCCCCTTCGCAAAGGAAGTACTTGCAAGGGCACTCACACGGTTGACAAGTTTTAACTAGTTATTATTTAAGTTGTTCTATCTTACTACACAAGGGATTAACTTGCCGATGCCTATAGATTGTAGACTAGGGTTTCGCGGAAAGTAGAGGGAAAGTAGATCTCGAAGGTTTCAGCCGAAAAAGTGCTCGACTGCTAAAAACTAGGGTTTGTGTTGACAATGAATCGATCCTTTCTTTGTCCCTCGACTCCCCACAGACGGTCCTGCTGGCTATGGGAAACCAAAGCAATGGTCCCCTCGACGCCTATCTTTAAGTTGTCATGGGATGCCTATGTCACCTGGCTTACTGCTGCTAGCAGTTCTTGCATTTAGCAAGTGCCAGTACTGCATGTGTGATGATTATTGAGCTCTAGCTCATGGTAGGGCTCTGCTTGTCTTGACTGCTGCTCAAATGCATCAATTCCTTGATGATATGCTTCTGGATACAATTATAAAATTGTTTATATAATCTCTGTGATGCAATGGTTAACTTATCTGTAGCAAATTCAGTAACTCTAGTGAGTTACTGATGCTCTAGCTTGCTCTTGCAAGCTCTGGTGATCATGTGATCACCATGTGCTTGATAAATGCTTACTGTGGTCTCTCTCTGATTACTGATGGATAAGTATGCTATTATATAGCCTCCCACCATGTACTGGTGAATTCTTATGCTTGGTAAAACATGTGTATGTGCTTGCAGTGCTCCATTTGGTGCTTAGCAAGTGTCTTTGTTACTTGTCAGTTAATTAATTCATTTATCTATGCAGTTTATCATGTTCCAGTGGATAAATGAGATGAACTGCTTTGCAGTGATGACTCTTGTGCTATAACTGCTTGAGCTAGAGGGATGCCAACTAATGTTGGGGACCCTAGCTCCATTTTGAACCCATTTGGGTGATGATAAGTGTGTATGGCTTGGTGGTTTGGATGGTTTTGTGGTTGAGGTGGCCTTAGCAGTAATAAACTACTGGTTTGGTAGCTCCCACTTCTGTTGGCTTGCTGTGAATGGATGTATGCATACTGGGTGATCATATTTGATTGCCATTAGCTTTTGATGTTGAAAAATACTGGCAGATATTCATAATATGCTTTTATCTGATGGTTTTAAAAGGGCTAGTGTAGTCTATGTAGCTTTGGTAATTCATCTGGAATGGTTTCCTTCCTAGTTCCATTTGGAAGATGCTACTGTTTAATTGGTTGGCATAACGATGGTGACTTAGGTTGATCAAATCCTCGGTCTTTCCCATTTTTACCGGGCTCACTTGGTCTATGACCAAATGATGATCAAACAGGTTTAATCCACCCTTTGTGTGCTTGTGTGTAGCATGGCTGTGCAAATGGTGAACAAAACCATCTGGTTTGTTCATGTTTCAATGGTATACCTCACTCCAGCTCCTAGATTTGTGTTGATGTAGTGGTTAGCTTCAGTGTGGTTGCTGGTGCTTGCCCTGCTCCTCCTTGCTGGTTTGTGCTGGTGCTACTCCACCATTGTTTGCTTCAACAATGACTGATTCTTGGTGGAATTTGTATTGGACTAGCTATTCTTGTTGTTCTTGGTGTTCTGGCTGTTCTTGGTGGTCCTGTCGATGAATGGCTAGGGTTTGGGCTGTGAAAGGTTTTATATCACGTTCTCCTTGCTTGTCTGGTCGACAGCAAGTGATGTGGAGCTTGCTGACTAGCCCTGGCTAGTGTGCGCTGTGCTGCATGCACATAGCCTGGTAAGCTGTGTGTGTGTGTTCCATGTTGGAACTTGGAAATGGTGGATCAGCTCGGCTGATTCTGGTCTTATCCATCCTATTTCCATTTCTTTTAACCCTTACAAGTGGCATTGCCATTGGCAACAATGTGTATTTGCTTTTTATGTTCTTATGCAGGGATCAAAGAAGATCAAGACCTTCACCTCTACTGGATGATCAAGAAGATCAAGACAGTAGCTTAGGTGTAGTTTAGTTTAGTTCATCATTTCATTGTAATTTTCCTTTTTCTTTTTTCCTTTAGCAATTTACGAAATGATTATGTAATAATTATAGTTGGATATTGTAATGAAATTGTATCATGTGTGATAATCAATAAAGCTCAAGGTTTCTCTAATGAGCTTATTGTAATTTATACCTATCATTTTATTGTTTGAATTATACAAATATAATATTATTTGTTGAATTATTCATGGGTCTTTTATTTCATGTAATGTTTAAGTTTGAAATTCAATTTAAACTTATTTCAAATGCGATCACTCAATTGTATGTGTTGAATTCAAATGTTTTCCCTATTTCAAAACCCTAATTCAAAAGAGATCATGTCCAAATTTATCGCACTCTCGAAACCCTAATCTCAGGCTGGTGTTGAGAGAGAAACTTGTTCCCTCTTAGGTTTTTACGCAATTAAGCGCGAAATTTTCCCTAGTTTTGCGATGCAATGCACATCCCTTTTCTAATTCTACCCCGCAAACGTCTGAAATCCTGGGATATTACAGCCGGTCGACGAAATCGGTTCCTCCTGGAGGATGGTTTCGCGGAGCTCGCTAGCATTGGAAAGGTTGGGGCGGAGCAGGCGGGCAAGGTACGGATTGGCGCAGAGCAGTTCGGCGACGGACGGATCGGGGACCGAGCGTTCCGGGAGCAGACCACCGGTCCAGATCCTGGCATCCAACTGGGCCACGCGGGCAACAGATTCGTCTCCGCGAAGCTCGTCCGCTCTTTGACCGACCTCGGGCACCTTCGCCCAGTTTGTGCCGTTCAAGAAACTGGCCTCGCAGTCTTCATCCTCCGTCTTTTTCGTTGATGCTTCCAAGCCAATCGAGCATGCGCGTCATCTCTAGGGCTGCCGGCGGGAATTATTCCCTGCGACCTACCCTAATGAATTAACCCCCCGATAAGTCCCGTTGCACCCTGCCCTGATGCGCCGCCAGGGACAAATTTCAATCGGAATCGCCCTAACCCTAGATTCAGGAGGGGGCGGCGGTTCTTGGAGATTGTAGGGTATCAGGTCAGAGCCTCTTAGGTAGTAGTCACCAGATGGAGAAATAAATAGCGATGGACTATGCTCTGACTGACAAAATTGGGCCAGGCTCACGCGAGCGACGAAGGAACGCAGCGAACTGTTTTTTTTTACTTTTGCGGTGGCAAGTGCCGTAATTTTCAGTGCAAATTGTGGGCAATTTCAAAACGGACGAAAATTTTGAGGAGAAACCTTACTTCCTTTATTAGTGGGTAAAGATTATTACTAGCAAAAGTGTCTGTGCGTTGCACCAGGAGAAACAAATACTTAACACTAGGGGAAACAAATACATAAATGTTCCAACAAACCATACATGTTAACACTTCTCCTGCTTATCCATATCAATACTAATACTAATAATAAAGACATGATTGTTTCTTCTCGATCAATTACCTGACCGGTTAATAATAGTATGTTCCGTAAGAAAGGACAACCCTCCGCTCAGTAGCGGAGGTTTGGCTAGATTCTTGGGCCAATTTATCTCTCATTCTTCAATGTTTTAAGTTGAGCTGGGCGAGCCATGGTCCGATTTTGTTTCAATGAAGCTCCGCCACTGCCTCTCCTTCATTCTATTCTCAGGAGTCACCCTCCACTCCCCTTCCCCTCCAAACGAAGGTACTATCCTTCGCGTATATGTCATCATTTTTTTACTATGTTTTTTCCATAATTTTCATGTCCAAAGACACATTAAGATGCGTCTTCTAAAAACTTGGCATGATTTGAGATAATCTAATCAAAGTCGAAAACAATTAATTTAGAATTTAGTAATCTATCTAAACAATCTTGTCGGCTGTGTGCATCTTGTTATGCAGAGGCTTGGTGTAATGCTTAAATTTTTTAAGTAATAATAAAACGTTCGTTTATCAAGAAAATCTAAACAATCTTGCTAGTTATTATATCCATTCCAAAATAGGTTAATTTGACGTGACATTTTTTTATTGAACGGGGAGGGTACTATTTTGAGTAGGTTTGTGATGCCATGATTCTCACGGTCAGAAGGCTCATAACGTATTAGCTCAGTCTTGAATCACACTTGCACTTCAACGTTGTGTCACATTTATGTGGTGAACAAACCCAACATATATCATTTGCACACCGGAGGGTGCTTCGGGTTCAGTGACAACCGAGTTTTACGATGGTCTCAAGGAGCTGTTTTGTGATAGTGTTCTTGTGTAGACCGCCAACGCATGCCTTCTGGTATGTTCGATTCGGCTGTACATATACCGCCCGGGTATAACTGTGTTGCTCCTGTACAGCACTTGCGCTCACCGACGACTTCCGTCGACCGTCGTTGTCCGACCTCCCTCTATTTCCCCATGGCTTGCATCCACGCGTTCTCGCTCTGTGCGCGGGCCGTACTGCTCGCTGTTGTCAGTGCCTCCCACGGTTGTCCGCTGCTGGTCCTCGTCCTGACCTCAGCTCCATCAGGATACCGCCAGCCCCTGCCGCATCGCTCCTTCACGCCCGCCCAGTCTCTGGGCGCTCACGTCCTCTACTTTATCTAGGTCGCTTTGGTCGCCAGGTTGACTGATTGCGAATCGGTATATGTTCCTCTCGCGTCGTCAGGTTAGCGACCGAGGAAATT